>NC_141999.1:0-213802 GCF_049901715.1 Pseudonaja textilis
TTCCATCCCCCTTTCCTCATCTGTCCCTTTTTCTTTCTTTCCCTTATCTCTTTCTTTTCTCTCTCTCTTTTCAGGCCCACCCCATTGACTTGGTGCACTGCTTCATTCGGACTTGCTTGGGCAAGTCCCTCCGGTGCAGTGGGTTCAATGGGGTGGACCTGTGGGGCTGGCACCTAAAACGTGGCAGTGGTGGCACGTTTGAAAAGTTGAGCAAAGCCAGAAGTCAGTAATTTTTGCTGCAAAGAATCACAAAAGCTTCTGGGTTGTGCACAAGAAGGGACACACATGTCAATGCAATTCAGCAACATAAAATAAAGAAATAAAAATAAAACAAATCAACAAGAATCAGCAAAGCATCTTTGATTAGGTTTTATTCACTACTAGAATCTAATCAGAGATGCTTTGCCGATTCTAGTCCAATGACCTGCTCCAGCAGGGTTAGAAGGGAGTGTGTGTGTATGTATGTGCATGGCTGTCAAAACTCCAAAAACAGGTCAAGTAGCTCTGGGGAGACCAGTCATAAATTAGAACACTTGCTAAACAACCGGCCATTAAGTGAGGACCACTTGTATTTGGTTTGCCAGACACCTGGCCACGCCCTCCCAGTCACACGACCATCAAACCACACCTACCCAGTCACGTGACCAGCAAGCCACACCCCAAAATTAGGCCACACCCACAGAAATTTAAATCCCACCCCTGGGTGGGGGGCACCAAGGATGAGTTTGTAGCACCAAGGGGGTGGTGAACTGAAAAAGTTTGGGAACCAATGCTGTAAACTATGCTTAGCCCACGAGCCCAGCTGCATCTTTGCAAGGTATAGGAAATGGCAACTACTTTTTCTCCTGTACAAAAGCAGCTCTACCCTGAGCAGCAAACGGAGTAATGAGCTACAACAATGGACTCCTCCTCGTCACAGAATTCCTGGAAGAGAACCCAGCACATCTGCGGTCTTCTCCTTTTGGCAAAACTAGACCTTGCCCTGCCTGCTGCTCTAAAAGAGAACGTGGACACCTTGAGGACAGGAAATCATTTTTATTTACAGTGAGGTTGAGGTGCCTCCAAGAACTGGGCTCCAGATTGGAAAAGAGGCTCCAGGGTGGAAATTTAAGTCTGAGCTGCAAAAGTCACTCAATCCTGCAGGGCAGACTCCAAGTCCAGGAGCCTTCAGATAGCAGGGCTGGCCTGGAAGAATCCTCCACTGGGGTGAGGGGGGAGCAAACAAGCCGCTGCTGCTGCTTTGGGCTCTCATGTGTCAGTGGCGGTGTCCTCCAGAAAGAAGGTGGCTTTCAGCAACGTTTCTAGGCAAAAGAAGAAAAAATGCTTTGGGTCAAACATCGGCCACGGCTCCTTGGTTTCACAGGCCGCAGCATCCTTCCTCCCGTTCCTCCCCAGAACCATGCTGGGGAGGGAGGGATACGCCCAAAGTGAGCCAAGGTGCTCCCGGGCCCCTAAGCCCTCCCCCTCCAAGGGAGGATGCCAGCCGCCCCAGAGCTTTCTGGCCCTCCCACAACGGCATCGCAGGAAAGGCCCCCGTCGGGCAGCTACCTTCCAGGCGGTCTCTCCGGTACCCGTGCTGCATTATCCGCTCCCAGGCCTGAGGGGCCGCCTGCAACCCCGCCAAGTCTCGGTAGCTCAGCGAGAGCAACAGCAGCTGCGCTTCCAAGTACCTGGGCCAGGCCAGTTAAGGAGGGCTCAGCGGCCGCCCGGCCACCTCCGCCCGCCCTTCCCCGCGCGCCGAAGGATACACGGTGTGGTAGAGCGCCTCGGCGTCCAGCAGCCCGGCCAGCAGCCCGGCCCAGGACGGGAAGGGCTCGCGGGGCCCCTCGAGCGCCAGCAGCCGCACCAGGCGCGCGCCGATGGCATCCCGAGCCTCCCGCAGCGCCGGCCTGCCAAGAGAAATGGAGCGGAGGGAGGCGGCGGCCTAGGCCCAGCAGGGAGAGGGAGGTGGGGGGGCGGCGGCGGCGGCGGCAGCCCTTACAGCTTCTCCCGGCGCAGCTCCGCCAGCACCGCCTCTATGGCCGCCCACTGCTTCAGTCGCAGCTGCTCCGGCAGGCGCGCGAAGGCCCGCAGCGGCGTCTCTCCGAAGGATACCCTCCGCGCCGCCTCCGCCTGCCGAGCCACGTTGCCCAGGGCCCGCAGCAGCGGCAGGCAGGTGGCCAGCATGTCCCGCCAGCCCCGATGCTGCTCACGGAGGACGCGCATCCCCGACTGGAGGACGCCGCGCCGCCGCACCTCCTCCTCCGCCGCCATCAGCATCCTCTTCGGCGTAGGCCCGGCCCGCCGATTGGGGAAGGACAGGGCGCGCGTCTCTAGATTGCATTTCCTTCCGCTTCTTCCGGTCGCCTTTTTTTCTCCCTCACTCCCTGCGACTGGCGCGTCCTTTTCTTCCGGGTCAGAGGCTGGCCGGCAGCCGTTTAAGCCCAAGAGACGCCCGACCCACCTATCTAAAGGGGATGGACGCCTTGATGGGAGCGGAGAGCCTCCTGGGCTACTTCCCGTCACAAGCAGCTCTCTCCGCCAAATCTCTCCTCGGGGAGCACCAGTCCCCCTGCCGCCTTCTGCTGAGCTGGATTGACCAACTGCTCCTCTCTATTCTTTTCGGACTGAAAAAGAGTTTTCCTGTTAGATCTGCAGCCCTTTAGGCGTTCCAGAACCTTCAGTGAGGAAGCTGCAGGGCAATGTAAATTTGTAGTTCTTGGGACTCTAAACAGGAACTAACTTTATAAATAAATTGCAGATGTAAATAAAATTAATAGAAGCCTTTATTTCCATTTTAGATGTTATTTTCAGAGCACATGGAATAGTATGCACTTGCCCCCATCAACAATTCTGGGGGATAAAGACATGGCAAAAACCCATCGCCCAGTTAAGACAAATTTATTTTCTCTGCAGTAACTGTTATGCTGTCTGAGAAAATTATTTTCATTCAGCAGTTTAAAGTTTTTCTGTAACAAGCCATTCAAGGTCAATCCCAACTTGAAAATCTTTTTGAATTGTCCACATTCTTATCTTGGCAGAAAATCTGCCATTGACTTTTCCCAAAGCGTTTTTCTGATTTTCCGAACTATTTTATTGCCTTGCTATTTTTGATGGTCTTCCTATCCATGCAATAATTGGGTTCAACCCTACCTAGATCCTGTTGTTATAGAAAAAAATGCCACATAAATTGCATAGTTTTCATTTAATGACATTGGTCCTACTGTTAGTGTAGGGGTCTTCAAACTTGACAGCTTAAGACTTGACAGCTTAAGACTTCAAACTTGACAGCTTCAAACCTGACAGCTTCAAACTTGACAGCTTAAGACAGCTTAAGACTTCCGGAATTCCCCCAGTCATGTTAGCTCAGGAATTCTGGGAGTTGAAGTCCACAAGTCTTAAACTTGCCAAGTTTGAAGACCCTTGTTAGGGTATGAGAAGGGTCAACCCGAGGCCTCACTCATTTATTTAGTCCTATATTCAACCCTCTGCATTCCACACTCCCACATTATACAATGTGTTCCCAACTGAATTATTCCAAATTTCCTTGCAGGATCACATAAGCTTGCTTCTTTAGACAGAGTAGGAAAAAGTAGAAAAAAGTTATTTAGTCTGTGTGACAAACCAGATGACAGAAATATTTCAGGCAACCAGAAATAGCTGCAATTTTAGGTCTTAAAGGAAATTCAGTCATTTAGCCACAGTCCTCAAAGTTACAGCATCCAGGATGTCACCTAAGGACAGTCCCTTTGCAATCATAATGGTCATATAAACAGTTTACTTTCTTGGCTGGGAAAAGACTGGTAGATAGCACTTCAGTGTCCCTAAGGTCCAATATTTCAGCATCCAGACTCCTCAGCCCTTAATCCATACTTGGATGCCAGGATTTCAACAGTTTGAGTAAGTGCACTGGAAAAAAAAAAGAAGATATAACTACAAAATAGAGGCGGGGTATTCCTGCTGTAATATTTTAGAATGCAATGAGAACAATCACAGTCAGTACAATAATGTGGGTTTCCCCAATCCACAAGTCATGTGTAGAAAGGAGAAGCCTGCTTAAGTGCATCTATTTTGAATCATCAACTCTTTTGGACCACAAAAATGGTTCCCCTTCATAAGAAGCAAGTATAACTCACACAAGCTACTTAACCCTAAAATAATGGGTGGTTTACCATCCTGGTCGAATAACCTTGTATTTTCCAGGGATGGAGAGGTCAACCACAGTTGAGCCTAGACGACACTCGGGACTGAGGGCATCCCCAGTTGGACCCCCATCGATGACCAGTGAAAGATGAGGCCAAAGCTCCTGGAATTCCTGAATAAAAGATACATAAGAAATTAGTTCCTAGAACCTGCTTAGTACACTTCGCAGGAAATATTGTAGGGAAAGTGGGTGGGTGGGTTGGGAAACAGAAGCATGGGAAAGGGAGGCAGGATTCTGGTCTAAGCAAAAGATTGAAACTGTGCCTGCCCAATCCAAAAACAGAGAATGTCTGCTAAACATCCCATTTGAGATGTGCAATGGATGGGCACCTTTCCTCCTGGTCTCAGGCAAGTGAAGAAAAACATGGCTCCTTTGGGGCTTGAATGTTGTAGAGCTCCCAGTGCCAAAAATATTGTATTAATTATTGCTGTATACTGTGATTATTGCATTGGCGGCAGCTTGTTTTCATAGCTGTTTTCCCATGCATTAAATCAATCAATGAGCAAGAAGGTACAGAGCAAAGAACCACAAGGATGGCGAGTTCCAGATGACCTCAAGCAAACTTCTCACAAGCAAGCACTCTTCTATAAAAGGGGTGCCCTAATTTAAGGCTTTCCTGAAACAGGCCCAGGAGTAGCTCCAAACATGCTGCGAGGTCAGGGCCAGAGCCGGTCTTACCATAACGGTGATGCTGCTCGCCCTCTCGCTGATGTTGGCGCTGGTTAAAGCCAGAGCACCGCCACAGGCCCTGGCCAGCTCCCGGACGAAGTGATGATCAGGGACACGGACGCCCACCAGCTGGAGGAGGGGAAGAGAGAGGCGCGCTGCTGAAGGGAGGTGCCCAATCGACCTCGGCGGCGGGCGGTGTGTGGGGGCCACCGCCCAGCTCCAAGAGCGCAATCCGCCCGCCGCCGCCGCCGCTCACCGGCGTGAAGGGGTTCAGGTCGGCGTTGAGGGCGTCCGAGCGCGGCAGCACCAGCGTCACGGGACCGGGCAGGAGATCTCGCAGCAGCTCCTCGGGCACCGGGACGCGGCAGTACCTGTGGGCGAAGAGGGCTCAGCGGCTGGCCGGCCTCCTCGGCCCTCCCCGGCCCTCCCGCCGCTCCCGGCCCGCGCACCTGTGCACCTGCTCGACGTCGCCCAGGCAGATGGCCAACGGCTTACCAGCGGGGCGCCCCTTCAGCCGGTACAGGGCCTCGACGGCCGCGGAGTTCTGCACCAAGCAGGCCACGCCGTAGACCGTGTCGGTGGGTACCGCCACCAGCCCGCCCTCGCGTAGAGCCGCCACCGCCGACCGCGCCGCCTGGCCCGTGCCCTCGACCAGGCAAACGCGCCGCTCAGCTCCCGCGCAGGCAGGGAGCAGCCGCCCCCGCGCCATCGGGCCCGCCAGCATGCCCCGCAGCCCGCACCGCCCCAAGGCGACCGGCATCCGCAGCTCTTTCGGCGCCAGGTACGCACTTCCGGCGCTCCGCCCCGCCCCGCCCCGCCACCGAGAGGCATGGCCCGAGCGGCCCCACGCCAGCCTCCCGCGTCCCGGAAGAGGCGATGCCCTAGTAAGGCGCCGTCGAGTTCCTATTTTTCACCGGGCGGGGAACCGCAAGGAGTCCAACTGCCTTGCTTGCTGGGCAACGTCTCCCGTCCTTCGTGCTTCTTCAGAAAGCTACCGTACATCAGTTCCACTCCTCCGTCGCTGCAATGCTGCTGAGGGGTAATCCCAATACTGGGTCATTGAGGAAGCCAGAGAGCGCGCAAAAGGCGGTCGCCGTGCCTGTCCTCGAGGGTAGAAAAGCCCCTCGTTGCGCCGAGTCTGTCGAGCATTCAGAAAGAACGGGAATCCCGGGGCACGTCTTTGCTTGGGTGGGAAACTTCTACGCAGATCAGGGAGCCGCAGTTACAGACCGAACGCTTTGAAAGAGACTGCTGGAGACCATGGAAGCGTCCGCTCACAGAACCGGTGGTTAAACCGCTGCGTCCAGGGGAGCCTCGCCGTCCCTCTCGGGCCATATACGGAGGCCGCCTGGGCAGTGGGGGACAAGCAGCCAGCCCGGCCCTTGGCTCCCGGGGCACTGGGACACCACAGCCCAGCCCCGTTTCCCTGAGGGGGCGCCCGGCTGCGCTTCCCCACTCCTCAAGGCTGCTGTCGCTATGCTCGCTCTCCTTGGGCAGGTTCATCATGGTGTGCGTGGAAGGGCAAAGTGTGGGTCCGTTTCCATGTAAGGAGACCCGGCTTTGTAAGCAAAGCATCCTGAGCAGTAAGATGGGAGACCACTAGGAGAGGTCAGGAAGAGCAGACAAGGGGATGGCGAAAGGGCAGCAGGGCTGCTGGTGGCCAAATGCTAAGGCAGGACTTTCCTCAGAATCTGACTCCCTCATTATGATCTTCCTTCTTTTTCCCCTTTTCTCTTTGCTTTCCTTTTCATTTTCCTTTCTTCCCCTCTTTCCTTGTTTTCCCTTCACTGCTTTCCCCCTTTTTCTTTTTTCTTTCCTGCCCCTTTTTGGATGCTCAAATGCAAAAGGAGACACATTTCTCAATGCCTCCTTGCCTTGTGATCAAATGTCACTTTTGCTAGTAATTTGTGGCCAAAGACTGAGAACAAACCAGGCTCTGTTTATCCCATGCTTGCATTTAGTGGGAGAGTCCACAAGACAACAGCAAGCTGTCAAAACGGTGGCTGTGACAGTTGATCATAGTCCTCCATTTTTTTATGTGCAACAGTTTTAGTGTTTAGGAACAGAGGTAAGTTAGTTACTTTTCTATTAATACTTCATCCTTAAAAGGGCTCTCCAGTAGAGAGCCTGCCGTGGTCTAATTGAGACTGAAAATATAGCAAAGTTTTGTCCTGTTTTCCCCATTGGAAATGGCTGTTTGTAACACACATGGAGGGGATATGTTCCTTAGAGCTCACAGTTCAAGAATACCAATGTTAACTTGGATTGGCAACAAAGTTCTGTCTGCGACAAAACAGAGCACAAAATTGCTTTCTCCTTTGAAATGGGGCATCTCCAACCAAGTTTCCTCTCTTCTTTTTTGTAAACTGCCAGAGGGTCCCAGCAGAGGTTTCCCATTTTGACCGCTCCCCCATTGTTGCCTCATCTTGGTTTTCAGCACACTTCTCCCAGACTTGTATGTGTTTGTTTGTGTCTCCCTTGCAGCCCAGTGCTGTGACGTTGGAGAGGAAGATTGGGAGAGAGAAGCTGGGATGGGAGCTTCTTGCAGCCTTCCACGGAGCTGGGGATTGAGAAAAAGAAACAAGCATGGCAAAAAAAAATAGCTGTCATTAACTTGCAGCCTCCTATCGGCAGGTCTCTGTTGAGGGCGTGGGGCTGCAAGGAGACACCTTCCCCCGCCCCTGTACGCACACACACACACAAACCCGTGACAGAAGGCTGCCAAATGCCAGCCAAGGAAAGCTGCTTGTTTCTCTCAGCCTCAGTCCCCTGCAAGAGGTGCCCATCCCAGCTTCTCTCCAGATCTTTTCTTCCCCAATGTCACCTCCCCCCCCCCCACAGCAATGCCAGAAGCCGCCATCCGCCTTCTACGTCCCTTCAGAGCTTGTGCAATCTCATACCACCCACCGCGCGCTGGCAGGCAGAAGCCCCAGGGGTCTCATGCTCCCCCCACCCCTTCTCATCTTCTTCCATGCTCATGTAGGGACGAGGGGAGGGGGAGAGATTGGCAGCATGGCTCTCCCACGTGGGGGTGGGGTGGCCCCAGTTAAAGACCAGTTGAGGGGGCATGGAGACGCTGGTGTGGGCACGTGATCAGCAACCTGGACTGCAGCCAGCCTTAGATCCGCAGGGCTGACTTGGCCCTGCCCCCTGGGCATGGGAAGAGGAGGCTCCAAGCGTGAGGGCTGGCGTCCTGGGTGAAGGAAGCACTGAGCAGTCCCCAGGGATACCAGGCCCCGCACGCTCACCGCCTCTGTGCATGCCCAGGGGTGGAGCTGAGGTGCTATCACGGATCTAAGCCTGGCCTGGATGGCCGCCCAGTAGCAGATCAACACTCAGTTGGCCTGGGCCGGGCCAAGGTGTCCGGGCTGGTCCTTTGATGTTTCCAGGGCAGACCCACGGGCCGGATCTAACCACCTCACAGGGCGGATTTGGCCTTGAATTGGATACCTCTGTTCTATATAGAATTCCTATGTTCATCTGTAGGTCAAAGTACAGTGTTCTATTTGGGAGGAAAGGTGGCAACCACAGGAAGATTGGGAGAGAGAAGCTGGGATGGGAGCTTCATGCAGCCTTGCAAGAAGCTTGAGTGCAAATGCTGGATTTCTATTTTATCTCCTTTAAGCTTTAAGGAAGATAGACTCAAAATTCAGAAGGATTTTGACAAACTTGAGCTTTGGGCCCTAGACAACAAGATGCAGCTCAGTGGCCAATGGCTTACTTAAACTCAAAGTTCTGCACGTAGGCAGGAAAAACCAAATGCACAGGTGTAGAATAGGTGGTATCAGGCTCAACAGTAATAACTGAAGGGGATATAGACTATCACTTATGAGCCAGCAAAAAAGCCAATGCAGCCACCAAAAAAGCCAATGCAGTCCTAGGGTGTATCAGCAGAGGGATAGTATAAAGCTAGTGAGGCTTCACTAGTGAAGCCACACTTGGAATACCAAGGCCAACTCTGGTAACCACCATACAAAAAAGATGCTGAGGCCCTAGAAAGTGCAGTGAAGTGTGCAGTGAAGATGATCAGGGGCCTTGAGGCTTGCCTTTTGGGGTTGTGGATGCTCCATTGCTAGGTTTTCAAGAAAATATTGACGGGTGGTATAGGATCTCCTGCCTTGAGCAGGGGGTTGGACTAGAAGACCTCCAAGATCCCTTGCAGCTCTTATGATTCTATTAAGCTGCTGCTTTTTATGTTCTGGTCCAGAGGGGATACTTAAGCAGTTTAAACTAGCTCCCACAATGGCACCCTGGAGGGAACAGGTAACGAATCAGGATATCCTGCTGCTCCCTGTTCAAGCAGAGGCAAAAGGCGTTCCAACTTTAGCTGTTTCTTAGTCCAACTCCCTTAGTCCATGTCAATGCTCTGCTCCCCCACTTGTTGACTGGAGGCCCACAGAATGGCTCAGCACACTTTCTGCCATCTAAGTGAATGGCACGGGAACTGGCATGTACCTTCTCCCCCAATGCTTCATTTATTGAAGAAAGAAACCTATAGGCACCACATTTAAATAAGCATTTAATATTTAATTGCTACTAATATTGCCTTCAATTAAAAATTATTTTGTAATTCCTTGCAGATATTTCAAAGTACAATAGTAATTTTATACAAACGGGAGCAGGTAGCAAACCCTATTTCACATTTTACATTCTTCAAAAATACAACTTTGTTTATTCTTCTGGTGTTTGGAAAGCTCTTCCTTTGGAAGTACTGTACCTATAGTGAGCATCTTCACATCACTCAATGGACAGACATTTGATCCCAGGTTTCAAAGTTAAACTAAATGTGCTTAAACATAATATAGGTACTCCTGAGAGAAACAGGTTACTTCAAATTCTCCCCACCTCTGAGGTTGTGGAGTTTAGCCATGGCAATACGGAGGCAGGGTTCCCACAACATGCATAACCTGATATTTCACCCAATTCACAGACCACCTCGAATCATGAATTAACACAATAGGCTGATCAATTACAAAACTTAAGACTAACCAAACTGTAGCAGTTGTGCATTGCAATGGTTAAGCCTTTCATAAACTGGCTAAACCTTTCATGAAACCCAGCCAGAGTCTGATCATGAAGATTTAGATCACAGTCCAAAAGTGAAGGGGACCCAGGAAGGCACTTTCAAAAATGATCTCTGAGAACCTTTGGAATCTCCAGGCTCCTTACTTTAGGAAGCAATCAATTGTTCTTTGTGGAAAAGTGCCTTCTGAAAAAAAAGGAAGGAAACCACTTCTCTTCAACTGAAGCGTTTTCTCTCCCTCCATCTTGCACAAGTTGATGTTTTTCTGCCCAACAGGAAAAGATGCATTTGAAACTTTCATGGTCGGAACAATGGGAAATATCTATTTCCTGGTATGCCTTAATCCTAAATTGGACTAGTCCAAAAGCGGAAGAGAAGCTTACGCTGTTTTCTGATATTCAGTAGAGTCCCACATCTAGCTCCACCCCTAAATTCTGACTGTGGCTAGATAGAATGGTGCTTTGTTTTTTGCCCATAAAATCTAAGCCAGTATTTAATATTTGTAGAAATAACACTGCAAAACAAAAGAAAAAAAAACTTCAAATAACATTTCAAAATAAGAACATCAACAATAATCATTCTTCCCTGGACTTTACTGATGAAGACTCTATGTGGGGAAGAAAAGGTAAAACACTCAAGTGATAAGGAAAATATAATGCATTTACTTGAAAGTGTCCACTGCATAGAAACTGGGTTTGGCCAGCGTGCACACTATTGAAAACACAGTGTGGATAACATACCATTTCCACCCATTTCCACAAACACACACACAGACACACCATATATAAATATATCCAGTTTCCTTGGCATTTTTCAGTGCAGAACAAACTCCAAAACAGAAACAATAAACAATGCAGAAGTTGAAAAACCAGCCATCACTAGCAGGAAATATTGGCTAAAAACAGGAAATGCTAGTTTTAGATTGCTGAAGCGAATGCAAAGGATATGATAGGAGATAGCATTTACTTCCTGGGCCAATAGATGCTCCAAACAAGATTTCCCATGCTTTAATAGATAAGAACTCACCAATGTTACTGCCATCTCTTCCAAGATTAACTTGTCTCTTGTTGATACCTTGAAATTTTGGAACGCCTGGTGTGTTGGAAATAAGGCAGGCGGGTGGTGGCAGGGCACTCAGAGGGCAGAAGCATAGTTTTCAGAACAGCTTCATGATCAGCAAAGAGCAGCCTGGTCCTTCCCTCCCTTGTGAGGAGGAGGACAAAGCTGGGAAGGTCTCCAAGCAGTGACAAAAACGGGAAAGATTCTTATCTGACCGAGTCCTTTCAGCTCAGGCTACTAATGGAGGTTTTGCATAGACTGGACATTTGTTTAAAGATGCATATGTCAGAAAAGGGCAGAGATGGTTTTGTGCCCCTTCCATCGATCCCACAGAAACACACTTGTGTGCATGCACGCACATATAGATACATATAACTACACTCACAGAGTGCATGTGGACACTTCTAGCTAAATGTATTGCACTGAAGTTAAGTACTTTCTTTGCACACCACATACTTTACTCAGAACAAAAGGAGAGAAATACCCAAGGACTGTGAGCAGTTATTTACAAATGACATCGCAGCCACCAGCTGAAAGAGAACTAAAGTGCATTTCAGAGGCCAGTGAGTAAAGTGTAACTAGAACAGCCCCAGTGAACTATTTTCCTTACCTAAACTTAAATAGCAGAAGCAACTGCCAGCAACCACTAGACTTCAGAGCAGATTTTTCTAAAACTTAAGTCATTTCCATGTTCATGAACCAGAGAATTCCCCAGCCTGTATCATCACTGCTGAAAAGTCTGAGAGATGACATTCATTTCCCAAAACTGAGCACTTGCCCTGCTCTAATGACCTGTTCCTACCCTCAGTACACAGCTGAGATGAAGTCTATGGGGACTCTACTCCCTGGAGTCTTGGTACAATTACGTTACTCAACCCTCAGCCCAGAAGCAAAGCCACAGGATCAGCTGGCTCCCAAAGTCACAAAGGTGGGAGCGGGGGGCAACCTTTCCAATAGGCAGCATCAAGCAAAGAGAATGCTCTTATAACATGAACAAAATCCATGCAGGGACATGCTAGTCTAAGCCCCACCCCAACTGACAGTAGAGTAGCTCTCCAAGGCCAACAAGAACCACCTTAACTACACAATCCTGACAGGCACAGGGCGAGATTCAGGGGGGTCTTGTCTGTTTAACTTAGGAGAGAGTGAACTGCAGATACTCCCAGAGGAACAGCAACCAGCCAGCCGGTCCACCTCTTGCAGCAGCAGGAAGGAACCTGCAGGGGGGCTTGCAGTCGCCTCCACTCCACAGCCTAATCACAGCGACAATGATCCTGCTTCTTCCGCCACTGCTTTTTGACCACCCTACCTGCCTCTCGGCTTGAGAAAAGCTCTTGGACAGGCATTCTGAGCCAAGATCCTTTGTCCTGGGAACAAAACAGGATTACTAGAAAATCCAAACACAGTGGATGTGACAAAATAAAAACATGTACAAAACTTTAGAAAGGCGACTCCCCGAAACCTTCCAGGCATTCTACACTGGGATTTTACCCTGAGTAAGTTAAGAGGAAAGGCGCCTGTCTCACTGCACCCCAACAGTCTGCTGGAGAAAGGACAGTCTGCTTTGCCAGACCAAGCTGGGTTGCTCCATTGGACCAACACCGAGACCCCTAAGCACCTCCCTGAACCCCCTAAAGTCAGCCAATCTAAGAGGAACATTTTCTAGCAAGAGCTGCTCTATGCCGAGATAGTCATTCCGATAAAGCTGAACAGTGCAAATCCTTTTAGCCCCTGAATTCATGTAAACACCCAGGCAGTGCACTTGGTTGCCAAGAAGGGCTGAGGAAAGAGCCAGCAGCCCTTTTGCTCGTGTGCAAAATCTGATCGTGATGCGCACCATTTGCCTTTTACAGCAAGGAGACAGAGGCGGCTGTGGGAAGGGCATCTCCACGCCTCTCTGCTTCTGCTGCCAAGAGAGGTCCCCCCACCCCTGTCTCCCGGTTTTCACACAAACATTGGCTTCTTTCCCCTCCCTGCTTACAGGGCCCCTACTCTGAACCAGCCCCAGGCCTAGGAGCACTCCGTCCCACCCTCCTGAAAGCAAGGTGCAGCCAGCCTGCCCACCCCTGCTTCCTACGCCCACATTGCTATGAGCCCAAATGACGAAGGAGGCAGAGCTGGCATGGCTGTGTCTCCTCATGGCAGAAAGGGATCCCATGACACGCTCCGAGGCAGCTGGCCCTCAGCCATCTCTGCTGCTGCTGCTGCTGCTTTCCAGGGCTTCCCTAAGGGAAGTTGTTGCCCAAGGCGAGTCCCTCTTCCCCTTGCAAGAGAGGTTCAAGGGGAACGAGAGGAGAGGCCGTCTCCAAGGTCTGGAGAGAAAGAAAGCGGGAGGCCTCCATGGCACTTAGGGACTGGTTCTGGGAGCCAGGCGGGTGGCCCAGTAGGGTGCTCTGCTGGCCAGCAGGAGGCAACACAGACGAATAGCTAGCAGTAACAGTGGACGTACTGGCCACCGTCCTGGGGAAGTCCTGTGGCCCTGGTGCCAGTGGGTTCCCCGAGGTCTTCAAGAGGAGGGAGGAACAGCCTTTGCTGCCGGCTTTGTCCTTGCTTGTGTCTCGGCAGGCGCACTGGCATTGGCACACCTCTTCCTGTTTGATGATAATCACAGGCACACTCAGGCCAATCTGCTGCACTGGACTCCCTGGAGAGAAAGAAAGTGATCACTCTGTGGAGAGGCCCTGGCTGCTTCTCTGAGAATGGCCCATGAAGTGAGGCTCAGAGAAAAACCTCTTCTTTCCATGCCCATCACTGCTGCTTAGCTAGCAACTTCGCCTCCCATTAGGTAGCTCTGTAAGCTTGGAGCTGCTGCTGAGGTTAGACATCTCAGGCTACAGCCTGACCTCGGCAGCTCTTCCCAAGGCAGAATCTTGCATTATCCAGCATCAATTTCATGTTCATGGAAATAAATATCCTCTTTCAACCCACAGCTTTGCTCCTTAGCGAAACCCCTTATGTCCCCTCCGTCTCTCAGAGTGTACAGTGGAGCCTCCTGTTTTGCATTAGTAAGAAGGACACCTACCAGACAATGGGCTTCCCGCAGGAAGGAGATGCAGAGAGCCTCAAATCACATGGCTGAAGACCAGAGCCCAGTGGTCAGACACTCCCCCCGCATTCTCGCTGCCACTCTCAGCAGCAGCTTTTCTTTGGGTGTGTGTGTGTGTGTGTGTGTGTGTGTGTCAAAGAACGTGGAGTTCAGGCAATGTGGCTTACCTGCACCACCAGCCACAGGGAGAGCAGTTGTGAAGAAGACCTTCTCTACAACAGGAGGCTGTGGCTTGGAAAGAAAAAAAAAGGGGGGGGGGGGGTTAAGCCCGTGAGGAGAGAGGTTGCAGCTCCCCACTGCAGAATACTCTGAGCTCTTGTAATCCTGCACAGCTCTGACAACACAACCCCCCTCTGGGACTTACCATTTGCTCTTGGTTCTGCAGTGTTCCAGTGGCACCATTTAAAATCCACTGGAGGTTTTGTTCTCCCATGATGATGCTGGACTGAAAAATGGCTGGGTTTTGTGAAGGAGCAATGGTAACCCTGGGATTGCTGGGCAGCGCAGGGCCTCCTCCCACAGGCACAGTCCGAACTCTGCTGGGCAGGACCTCAGGGGCACCTGCAGCTGCTGGTCCAGAGGTGACTTCTGAGACTCCAGGAAGCCCAGCGCCCGTGGGCTGTGCAGAGCTCTGAAGGTGGTGCAGGAAGCCCTGGGGATTGGCTGCCAAAAGTGTACTGTTAGAAGGAGGCACTTCTGGAGGCTGCAGGAGAGTGGCAGGGGTGCTGTATGCTGCTGGCTGAGCACCCGTGGATGCAGGAGGCAGTGCTTGGAGGGAAGGCTCAGAGATGCCAAGCTGGAGAACAAGTGGCAGAGATAAGGGCACAGTCTCTCCTGATGCTGGCTGGGCTGCTGGAGCTAGCTGAGTATCACCACCAAAATCTCCCATCAAGGCATCTGTCAAGCAAGCATCGGGACCATCAAATCCATCTGTAGCCTGAGGCCTGCCCGGGAGGTGGTGATCCTGATAGAACCCAGGAAAGCCATAGCTGGATACTCTCACAGCTGCACAGGAAAGGTGCCCCACTCTTAAACTTTGCCCTGCTTCCTTCCGAGAGGACACACTACTGTGCCTACACTGCTCTGGCAAGGCAGGCCCCGATACATCCCATATCAGTCAGCCTGTGCCAATATTTTCCTTCCAGGCAGTCAAGCCCAAAGATTCCTCACTGCTCCCAAAGGACACCTTTCTTCATCAGAGCATTACATACACAGCACATGGAATCTCTCCTTCTATTCCCAGGTGGAGTTTCTTTAACTGCACTGGGCTCTGAGGGGCTGGCAAGCCAGCTCTTCTTGAGCCTTGGACAGCTTGTTCAGATCTGAAGATCACTGCTAATATGATGTTGCCAAGTGAACTTGTACCTGTGTGCTGAGAGTCTTCCTGATGTGGAGGAGGCTCTGGGCTCTGGAACATTGACTCAAAGATGCTTGCCGGTGAGATCGTACTCAGGTCTTGTCCACGTGCCTACATAAAGGAAGTAGACGTAAGGCATCCCAGCTCAGGGATCTGCTGCCCAAGCTCAGCACCAGCACTGGCTCTAGGCCCAGGTAAGACAACTAAGAGCAGGCTGTTTGCAGTACTCTGCTGGGGAAATCCTATAAGCCAGCTTGCTTTCTGCAGCATGATAGACAAGTATCATTGACTGGAGAGGACAGGTCCTCCTCCAAAGGGATGGCAAGAGGCTACTCATATATCAGACACCCTCTACTGGGCTATTATAACCAAAGGCAAGAGATGCTTACTGGATCTGAATTATCCCGCAGTTCTGAATCTGTGGACATAAGGCTTAAGTCGCTCAGGCAGAGTGAGTGGTTTGTATCCTGCAGAAGAGGAAAGGGAGCCTGAATTAAGCGAAGGATCATTCAGAACAGGGCAGCGGAACCGAGTGCCCCCTGCCCCATTCTGGTCAGTCACATCCAACACATCCAACAGGCCAAAGGCCAAAATCCCCTAAACCCCAAATTACAGCTACAAGTGTGGTTCCAGCTCCAATATCACACTTTTCAGCAGCCATCAGACCTTCACTTCAGAATATGAAGCAGTCCAAATATTCTTCTGACTTTTGTAAAATACAAGGGATTGTTCAAAGAGAGTTTGGGGCAGAAGAGAACTACAGAAAACAGCATGAGTGATGAACCTGCCATAAGTTCTACAATGACTTGCCCAACTCCAAGAAAGGAGCCAGAAATTTTAGAGGGCCAAATCAGAAGAAAAAGCCATGGAGAGAGAGAAAAGATTGGCAAGTCAAAATAGGAGGGATTTGACTTCCTTGTTTTCACCAGCATGAATTTGAGATTATACACAAATAAAATGATTATTTACTTATACTTGTAGGTCACCAACTCTCAATGACTGAGCAGCTTACAACTATCAAAGAAGTTAAAGTATTTATTTGAACGTATATGCTCATATAATGGTATGACACCTTGGAGGATCATGTGAAGAGAGGTTGCCTAGGGAAGAGCCTTCCAATAAGAGCTGCGGCCTGCAGCTGCATAGTGAACAGAGCAAGAGGCTCTAAAGGAACCCTCCTCCCTAAGTTCTCAGGTTATAACAGATGAATTGTATTTTCAGACCTGCAAGATTTGGTTAATGTAGCTTTACGATAAAGTAGATTAACTCATCTGGTATGTTTCCTGTCTGATTTCCCTGGTAAAGCTGATATTATCCAACACCAATGAAATTACAAAATCAATAAAACATAAAGATCAAAGATGCCAAGCACAATGAAGTGATTTGTTTCCCTCACCAAAGGCCTACGTAACCCCAAAGGAGGTAAGAAGGATGACTCACTACTCCTTTCTATCCCTGCCTCTGGAAATTCAGATTTACAGTCTCTTTGAAATATTGATCAGACCGGTGCAAGCACTTGTCATTCGAATAATTTTACAAGAGATGTATAGTCAGTTTACTTCAACAAAAACACATTGTTGCAGATTAAAGGCTAAAATCAGACAACATTTGTTTAAGTTGTCATGGGATTCTTGGTATTTTATTATTAAAAAGCAAATTGTTAGCCTAAACAGAGAGGGTCAAATATTTCTTTCCAAAATGGTGAATAAATGACAATAGTGACATCCTTAAATTCTAAATAAGTCCCACAAAGCAAGTTGCTTCCAAAGTAACTATTTTCTTCATTAAAACAATTGAAAAGTTAAAATGCCAGTTGGTAGAAAATAGGTTTAAACTCTTCCTATATTGCAGTCAGATATAGTTGCTTTTTTGAAATCATGTTTTGTTTTGTTCTGTCTAAAACCGACATGACTTACTTACATGCCCCAAGACACCTAGTGGGCTTCCATGGCCAAGCCTAGACTAGAACTCAAGTCAGAATAACAGAAGGACGGAGCTGAAAGGGATCTTGGGGGGTCTTCTAGTCCAAGCCCCTGCTTAAACAGGAAACCCTATAAAGTTTTGGAGAAATGGCTGTCCAATCTGTTCTTAAAAAGCTCCAGTGATGGAGCAACCTCAACTACTGGAGACAAGCCCTTTCACTGATTAATTATTCTCATTGTCAGCAAATTGTCCTACCTTCAGGTGCTTAATCTTTTTGACAACCCCTCAAATATTGGAAAAACTATCATGTCACCCTAGTTCTTTTCATTAGACTAGACATACTCAATTCCTGTAACCATTCTTACGTTTTAGCCTCCAGTCCCCTAATCATCTATGCTACTTTTCTTTGAACTCTTTTTAGCATTATCAACATCTTTTCTTATATTGTAGCAATGAAAAGTAGATTAAATATTCCAAGTGTGGGAATAGTATGCAGCACTCTGCAGCTGCCAAAAAGTGGTTGTCCACCTGAACTCCTAGATCACTCTTGCAGTTACCACTATGAGCCAGGTATCATCCATTCTATACCATTGCATTTCAGGGGTTTGCTTTGTTTTTGCCTTAGTGTATTTTATTTTGCTAGCTAGGGTCCAGTGTTCCAGTCTGTCAAAATCCTTCTGGGTCTTGAGCCTATCTTCTGGGGTGTTGGCTATTCCTGCCAGTTTGGTTTCATCTGCAATTTTTTTTAATATAAATTTTATTTGGGTTTTCACAAAAACATAATGCAAATAAAACATCTTTTTTTGAGAATAGCATGATCCCGGGTTATCACTTCTTCATACAGACACAAATTCAATTTCATATTCATCTTTGTGTTCTATTCCATCTCTTATTACTATTTTAACATTTTCTCCATATTTTTTCCCAACTTTATTTTCTCAACTTTATTTTTAATTATCTCAATTCAATTATATATCTTTTTCTAAGTTTCAGTGTCTTTCCAATCATTATATTTATACTTTTGTCTGTCCTGTTTCAATTTCACATTATCTTTTCTCATTAAACAATTTTTCCCCTGTAGTTACTAATTGGAGTATGACACCTTTTTATCTGGCGGGGTACAGCAGAAGAGGCTTTCTATTGCGGCTCCTGCCATTTGCAACATCTTGCCCCCCTCCCCCCACGGGGGGGGGAGACTCTTTCCCACTCTTGACCTTGCACAGGGCCTGAAGACGTGGCTCTGCCAGTTGGCTTGGGGCCCCAATAGGGCTGCATCACACTGGAGGTGGCCAATTAATCGCACCTTGAATTGCACCTAGAAGCAAACAGGTAGCCATCTCCCTCCATGTGCATCCTGCTTCCTTCCTCCCCATCTTTTTAATTGTAAATTATTATTGTTACAATGAGTATTTATTGTTGCAATGTTTTATAAGCCACCCTGAGTTGTCTTGAGGCGAGATAGGAATAAATAAGTCAAATAAATAAAGATGTGTTTGAGGATTGGAAGGATATCATTACTGTTCATACAGTAACAGATAGTAAAGAGTGAATACAGAAACCAGAGGGGGACTAGATTGTTAGATACAAACTGGAGAAGAAGCAATGGAGATAAGGGCAATAGCTTAGTTTGTATTAACTTTTACTGTGTTTATTGAAACTTCAATAAAATTATTAAGAAAGGAAAATACTGTTGATGTAAACTAGTTTGGATACGTTTCTCTTTTTATTTATACTGTACCTTTCCTTTCTCAGACTTATTATTTCCTACTGGTTTACCTACAGATATGTATTGGTGACCCATTTCTACCCAATTCAAAGGCTGGCTATTGGTCTGAGCGCTGAACTTGGCAATCTGTCAGACGAACACAATTCAAAATGCACTGACGATGTCTCCTCGAATGGTGACAAAATGCTTGCAACCAAATTGCCAAGCCTGGAGCTCAGACCAATAGCCCGACTACCAACCCGAGCTACTTACAAATACATTTCAATTCGAAGGCTGTTCATTGCACCTTTAAAACCCCTTGTGCCTCAGCTCAGCTCCCAGACTCTTTTGGGACCACTCCGTGCAACACAGCTTGACCCACCTGAAGTATTCAGTCAAAGAGGAATGGCAGAGGCTTTGCCCACTGTCAGGTAAGGATCAGTGGCACACCTTCCCTTTTGAGGCCTTCATGTCTTGTAAGATCTGGCCACCTGAGGGCTGATATGCTTCTAATCTCCTGGGCTTTAGGCTTAAGATCTGGGTGTACAAGAGTATTTGGGTTTATAGGATGAGGGCTGTCATACAAGGGTGGGATGCTACTGGTTCTGCCCAGCTCTATAGAATCGGTAGCTCCAAAGAGCAGCAGACACCGAACCGGTTCTGTGTCTGCTGCTATTTGGCCCACCCACCCGCCCCCAGGCTCTTACCTGACCTTTATTTCCTGCTTTTTCAACCTCAGCTGCTTTAGCAGCACAGCTGAGGTTGAAAAACAGGAAAAAAGTGTCTTTTGAAACGCTGCGCACCCGCGCACAGTGCTTATCAACTGTCCCAGTGGCTCAGCTAATGCTGTAGTAAACGTGCGCGCAGCATGCATCTGGCACGTATGCGTGCGAAGCAAAACGGAAATACCAAAGCCGGTAGTAATGTCAGCTGTCATATGTAATAAATTGCTTAGGAATATTGCCCCTTTTAAAATTTGTATGGCTTTTTATGACTCTGGGTTTACTGTCTTGAATTTATGTAAATGGGCTGTGTATTAAATATTGTAAATATTTTAATAACCAATCTCCAAGGCCCTTCTAATTTTGGCTGTTGATAAGCTTCAGTTTGTCAATGGAATGCTGAGAACTGGAAGCTCTACTCTGACCATAATCTACCCAGTGGATTCCTCTGCCAGTATTCCTGTTTGTTCTCCTTGTTCATTCATTCAGTTCTAATTAGATTTTCTGTGGATCCTGCTGGAATTAAAGGAATAAAGTTGAGACTATGTAATAAAGCCTCAGTTTTACAGACCCCCATTCAGGTGACTTAACAAACAAAATCTGTAATTGGATTTTGCTCTGCGATAATAGACAATCTTTTTGATAAAGCAGATTGGAGAACCATTGCTTCTGCACATTTGCACCTGTAGTATCCCTGTCCATGTGTTTTGTCTCATGTGTTAGTTGAAATCTAAGGGTCTTCCATGACTGGTATTTGAAATTGGCATTATTTACAAATATTTTATAAATATTGTTTAATCTACAATGGCTCCAAAGGCAGTCAAAAAAGAAGAAATTTGAGCATCACACATTCCAATCAAAAACTAGTAATGATTGAAAAGTCAGAATTGGGATGAGCACTGGAGAACGATATAAAGAAACAGTGTTTGATATTTGTAAAGCAAAAGATACGCTAAAGAAAAATTTTCTTTCCCCCCTTTTTAAAAGCATTTAAATTACAAGTGTTTGTGGATGACTTAGCTTTTATTCTAGCAGATACATTAAGAACAGGGACTAAATTAATAAAAAGAACAGAAGAATATGGGGAAGTGGCAGGCCTGAAAATAAACAAAGAGAAAATAAAAGTTAAAAACATAACGGAAAAGCAAAAAAACAAAAAGCAAAAAACAAACAACAAAAATACAAACAAAAAGAATAGATATTCAAATTGTAAAGGAAGTTAAATATTTAGGGATTCAGCTGACAGCAAGATGTATAACAATAAAGGAAGATAACTATCATAAATTGTTGAAACAAATTCAAATAGATCTGGAAAAATGGAAGAATCTGCAATTATCATTGGTAGGAAGAGTAGCAACAATGAAAATGAACATTTTGCCAAGATTATTGTATTTATTCCAAATAATACTGATAAAGCCGGAAAAAATATTTTTAGGAACTTAATAAAATAATATATAAGTATATCTGGCAAGGGAAAAAAGCAAGAATTGGTTTGAAAATGATGCAAGATACAAGAAACAGTGGAGGTTTCGGACTACCAAACTGGGAATTGTATTATCAGGCTGCTGTATTAACATGGACAAAAGAGTGGATTGTATTGAGAAACATAAGATTATTGACTTTGGAAGTATGTGATTTACAACTGGGGTGGCATGCTTTCCTGTGGTATGGTAAAAATAAGATACACAAATATTTTCAGAGACATTGTATAAGGAACGCACAAATGTTGGCATGGGAGAAAACCAAAGAACAATATTATTTGAGGATACCCGTCTGGCTTTCAATAATGGAAGCACTAACTCATCCAAATATAATTAATATGGATAATATTATTAGATACAAAGACATTTTGAATGAAAAAGGGGAACTCAAAACAAAAGAAGAAATGAGTGAGCAAGGGATTGATATAACATGGTATTCATGAGTCCAGATAGAGTCTAGATATGAGAAAGATGCGAAATCACAGGGTTTTTACACAGAATTAACAGAGTTAGATAAAATCCTAACAGGAACAGAAGAAAGGTTAATTGTCACGTCCCCATGGCATGCTGGAGCCATGACACCAAGCGGTCTACTGCGTCCAAAGGTGCTACCGCGTTAGGAAGTACATGCCAGCCAACCAACATGGGGTTCGCATTGCTGATGAATATTGACGAGCCCTGATAACATCAGATGCTGAATTATCACAAGTTGTGGGCGGCTATCAGCAGAGCGATGAACATGCTGAATGTTAAAATAATGACCTTGTGGGGATGGATATTCACTAGGCGGGCACAAGGGCATTGGTGGGATATGGAGAGTATAATGTGGTGAGGGTATGGTAAAGGAGGGTGGATAATTAACAGACAAATGCACAGTATCTGGGGGTTACATAGTGACCAGAAATTAAGCAGTAGTGTCCACCGGATGGTGGATAAACACATTACGTTATTATCTGGTGTATAAATACAGCTCTGGCTGCAAGAAGCGCCAGAGCTGACTTTAATATCATCTTGATGCTTGGTGTTACCCGAATCCGGAGCAGTATATGGACGAATAAAGACTCATTTCTTGGTTACTGTGAGAACTTTGTTTCCCTTTCTTTCTGGAATTCGGCTGAACGTCTGAGATTAATAAAGAAATTGTAGTTATTTACTGGGTATAATGTTAGAAGAGGAAGAAGTTAAGAAGACAATGATAGCATGGGCGAAAAATTTTGGTTACACGATAGAATTAGATAAATGGCAGAAACCGTGGGATAGGAATGATAATGGAATGACAATGTCAACTGCATATAAACAGAATTTGTATAAGATGTTTTATAGATGGCATTTTGCACTGGCGAGGTTGGCTAAGATATTTAAAGGAAAAACAGCTAAATGCTGGAAATATCACCAGATACCTGGATCCTACTATCACATGTGATGGACATGTGGAGAAGCAAAGAAATACTGGATGAAAATAAAAACTTGGTTGGAAGAGATGATAAAACAACCTACTGAGCTAAAACCAAATATTTCTACTAGGGATTTGATGTGAAATCTATAGTAAAGAGAATGTATATCTAATTATTCATGTATTAACTGCAGCTAGAACTGTATTTGCGCAACATTGGAAAGGTGAGGAAATCCCCACTGAGGAGGTGGTGATAAGGAAAATATTAGAATGCAGAAATGAACAAATTAACACTATCAATCAAGGAGAAAGAACAAACTGAGTATTATATGATATGGAAAATATTTTATCAATGGTTAGAAAATAAAAAAGGAATTTGGAAATGAGAAAGAATAAAAGAGAATAGAAAATAAAGACAGAGATACAAATAAGATGATAACTGTCAATATATGTATGATAAGAACAATGAGATGTAATGCTAGTAAGATATTATCATCAGAAGAGTTGTATAACGTTTAGCTGTTTGATGCATCTTAACTCTTGATTTGATTTATAGAAATTCTGTTCTTCTCAACTGGTCTGTTCAACGTTTCACGACCAGTCGCTAAATGACTGTTCACAGGCCCAAAATGGATGCTTTACAGCCTGTAAAGCACCTGGTCATTGCAAAATATCATTCCCCCTGATCACATGACCACATTTTGGGTGCCTGGTAACTGGCTCACCCTTGCAACCAGCTGCGGTATTCCATGGTCACATGACTGTGGTCTGTGATGTTTTTTGCTGGTTTCTGGCAAAAAACATTCCTTCAGAAGAATTACTTCATACTTATGATTGCAGTATTTATTTAACAAAGGTGGACTTATTTAATAATGATTTACTTAATGACCACTGTAAAAAATGTTGCAAAACAAGATACGTTCACCTAGGTGCCTTAACTTACGACCGTAACCAGAATTTCCAGAAACCCAGTCCCAAATAAAGTTTAAAGTCAAGGACCATCTATACTTATCCTTATTTTTTTATATGATCCAAAATCCTAGCATCAGAAATAAATATTATTGTACTGCTCAATAGTGAATTATCAACTTATTTGGGAGGCAGAGTATTACTTGGCACCCATAGTTCCTTGTGAAATTTCAGCTGCAAAGATTGCAGGAGCTGGACTTCCAGAAAAGAAGAAGAGTCTAGTTACCCACGAAGCACACCAATGTTTAACTAAAGAACTAAACACCCACCTCAGAGAGATTGTTGTTGGACAATAAAGTGTATGAGGATCCTTTTTCATGTCCTTTCATGTGACTTTTGAGGCTATACTGCGTGCTAAAGGCCTTTTCACACCCATTGCTGGGACAAAAGAAAGGTCTCTCACCTACAGCGGAAGAAATCAACGGGCATATCAATCAAACCAAAGGTACAAGTCCATCGATCTCTGGATTCCAGCAGACCCACAATTCTGAATACTTACAACAGATGTATTTCTAAATTCACTGCAGAGAACTTAGTAAACAGAATCCTAATGTAGCAAATTATCACACCTTATCAAAAATATCAAATAAGTAGGCCCATTAGTGTTCACTCAAACATGTTTACTTTCTTAAGCTGCCATAAAAGGATCCAGGGGGTCAGAAGTCTTACCAGTGTGTGTCCTGACATGTGTCTTCAGATGATGGCTAACAGCAAAGGCTTTCCCACAGCCATCATGGTCACACCTGTGGGAGAAAGCAGGGAGGCTTGCAGCACCATCTTTGCAACCTTGCAATATGACAACTTCAGCGCCATTCGCACAAGCTGGCTTTGTAAAAGCATTTGTGACAGCAATGGTTGGTTGCCAAGTTGAGTAAGAATAATATATGTGATATGGCTGCAAAAGGTTTTAGGCTACATCCAAAGGAATAAAAAGGTAAAGGTGTCTCCATTGGGTTTTATCCCACAAGCCGTGACTGCCTTTAGGGGGCAGCGCTCATCTCTGTTCTCTAAGCCAAAGAGCCAGCATTGTCTGAAGATATTTCTGTGGCGTGGCTAGCATGACCTCATGCCACAGCACAAAGTGAATAGTGAAACAGAATACTGTTTCAAAATTAGGAAAGGTCCGCTTTCCTTTCCTCAGGTCCTATCTTGAGTGCTGGAAGAGGTTTAAAAAAAATAGTGATGTGGATGAAACCCACAAAGACATTGAAGAAGCTTTAGCTTTGAAAAGAGAAGACTGTAGCATATAATAGAATTCAAATACTTATATTCTCTATTGTTTCAGAGAATAGGAAGGACATGGACTAACAAATTTAAGCTATAGGAGGGCAGATTCCAAATAATAATAATAATGATGATGATGATGATGATGATGATGATGATGATGTTTTACAATGGAACCAATTACTCAAAAAGAGATGGTGATGGAGAGGTGGTGAAGGAGAGGTGGCCTTTCCTTCAGGAACTCAAGTGGCTTAGATCAGCGGTCGCCAACTGGTGGGCCGTGAGAAAATTTTGGTGGGCCGCAGAGAAATCTCATCCCCAGAGCACCCCTCCAAAGCAATTAATCCAGGCTGCACAGAAACACATAGCTGCACTGTCCACATGGCCCGCAGGAACCCTCCCCACCCACTCACTCCTTACCTTGCAAACTTGCCTGCTAAATTTCTATTTTTCCTTTTTCCAACCATCATCTGTTCTGCTGTGCTGGGAAATTTAGATTAGCTACGAAGCAGGAAATGGTTGGATTTCTTGCTTTCTAGCTAGTCTTTAGAACTTCAGCTCTGCCCAGCCGAACCTCCCTTAGGACTGAAGGTTTGCTTGCAAGCAAATGGCAGACAGATAGATCACTGAATGATTCTGTGAGCAACTCAATCTGCCAACTTCACCTGATTTTGGGTAAAAGTTGCTCTTTTTTTATAAAAAAAATCAATATTTACATAGATGGTGTGTTGTGAGTTAATTTTGTGAGTTTGCTTGCAATCAAATTTTATGTGACAGACTGAGCTAGCCGATGGCAGATAGATAGATCTCTGAATGAATCTGTGATTCTGTGAGCAACTCAATCTACTTCCTGCTTTGCCTGATTTTGGGTAAAAGTTGCTCTTTTTTAAAATAAAAAATTCAATATTTATATATATTAATATTTACATACAAGCCATGCCCAGCCAGTCACATGACAACCAATTGTGGATTATTTAGAGGGCAACCAGAGGGCATTTGGATATGTGGCTCCAGAGACTAAAATTCCTGTTATTGTTAGCCTAAAAGTAAAAAGTAAAAAAGGAAAAGTGACCATGAATTTGGTCACCCGCACAGTGATAGTCTGGCCTGATTATTCCATGATATAAAGTTAGGGAACACATTTAACTTGGGTTTTCATGAATGATCATTTATGGGGGTTTTCTTGTAAATTGTTTGCCTTAACTTGTATACAGGGCCACCTCTATTTTTCATGCCCACCAAACTAACGGTTGAAATGAGGAGGTAAAGCAAGACTCCAATATTAATCTCAGAATGTGTGTGAGTATGTTGGGGCCAGTGAAAGTCAACCCATCAAGCCAACTGAAACCAAAAACCCAAGAGCAGTTTTGATGCCTCTGAGTTTCTGCAGGAAGGGGCATGTCTGCATCAAGCAGATCTTCTCCATCTGCACAATTAAGAGGGCTAAAACTACTTGTTTTTCTACTGCAAACTAGTCTAATGTTGAATGACACTGAACAAATGAAGCGGTGCACTCTACCAGATAACTGAACATTTGCCAGAGGTGTACACACTAGAAATGTGTTTGGGAATTTACACACTACAGGCCACTGTGAATAAACTGCTTCCAAAAGCTCCCAGCAGATATTATGGTACACCATATGTTTAAAAACCTTGCAAATGGCCCAGGATACAATGCAATTCATGCACCAGCCAGATGACTTACCTGAATGGCTTCTCTCCAGTGTGAGTCCGAATGTGTTTCCGCAGATCACTGAGGGTTGTAAAGTACTTGCTGCAACCTTCTGATTCACAGTTAAATGTTTTCCCTGTGTGAAGCCTCTGATGGGCTTTTAACCTAAAGAAGAAGGGGGTTGGAGAATGTCTCTTCTGATCCAGGACATGCCCTGCAGTGAAAGAGCAAGGCCCACCTGACATGATTACACATTTGGGCCAAGGTTCTGCACACTGAAAACACCCATCAAAGCCAACATTTTAGTGGAAGGCATTTTTGGGGTGATGTACATCAGGCAACCAATTTTGCAAGAGTCACATGCACTGATGTGAGAGATCTGGGGAGTGGGCATAGGGCAGAGTAAAATATATTTCATTGGGGACATTATCCAATTCAACTGGGAATACCCAATTCTCTCTCTCTCCATGTGTGAGCACTATTTTTTTCTGATGAATATGAGATTTCCAAAATTCATCCTCTTACCTGTACAGTGTGTTGAAGGCTTTTTCACAACCTTGAACATCACACTCAAAGGGCTTCTCCTTGGTGTGCACCCGAACATGGATTTTCAGGCTGTAGGATGTCAGAAAGGCCTTTCCACACCCCTCCTGATTGCACACAAAGGTGTACTCCCCACGGTGGGTCTTTTGGTGAGTGCGCAAGTTGCCTGCAGTGCTGTAGGTACGAGGGCAGCCCTCAAACGTGCACTGGTAGCGCTTCACCTGTCAGACAAACAAGCATCATTCAAATCAATATTGGTCCAATCCATTTCACAGAGCGACTGGAAGAGAAAATAAATATTTGAGTTCAGGAGGCAGCAAAAGCAGCATTCTGTTTGCGTGTTATGCAAATATAGGTGCTAGCTCTGACCAGAATCAGAGGAGACCCTCCTTTGTTCGTGTCCATAGACAATCCCATGACCCTGCTCTTTGCTTGGGGATTAAGGGGCACAATAAGGACTTTTAGATTCAGAACAGCAGCCAAGAAAAATATAGCTAAATGTGAGCTCTATGCAAAAGTAGGCTCCCCAGCTTTTCCTTGTAGGTTATTTTATGCAACTTTAAAAACTATATAGAAGATCACTTCAACTGAGAGCCTATCCTAAATGTCTACAGTGAAGGCATTTTAACAGCATCTATCATAACCTATGATATAAAAATAATGAATGTCATAAATCATCAAACACCAAATACACTGTCTGATTCAAATAAATGTTGTATAATAATACTGCATACGAATCGTCATGTGCCCCTTATAAATATGTCTCGGCCAGTTGTATAGTGAAAATAAGACTCACTTCGGACTTCTTAGAAATAAAAAAAAGTCTACTTATGGAGATGAATAGAGGACACACAAACTGGACATCACCATGATGATGAGGAAGGTTTACAGGAAACTATCATTAGGCTTTACTGTACTCAGTAAAAGTGATTTGCTCATAGCTGAGATTGTAGCCCAAAGAACACATCTATAAATACATTCATTAAATATAGTTAAGGTTTCCTTGGGGAAAATCTCTATCAATAGTTGACAAAGTCTATGTCCTCTACACATAAATTTCTCTGAAGAGGTTTTCCTACAGTTAGCAATCCAACACAATACAAAGGTGGAGGAGATTCACAAAAGTTTGCGCATAGGTATGAAGGATAGGTGCGGGTCAGATATTGAGAGCATTTCAAGGAAGCTTCAAAAATACAGTGAAAAATAACACTGGGTTCCTATCCTCATATCCACCGTCGTATCTTCCATATACTTAATATCCTTTATGTAAATCCCAGATCCTGACTCCTAGTCCAGATAATAATAGGACAAGCTCTTACTACAAATCCCAGTTACTCTGCTTCCCACAGCTAAATTAAAGAAAAATCTTTAACCAGCTTTGCAGTGAGCAATTTACTTTGAAGGTTTTGGAAGAAATGTAATAGGTATACTGAGAATGTGGAAGCAAAACTTACATAGCTTTATTTTTGCAATATAAAATCTTCTGAACGATTACATTTATGCCTCATTCTGTATGCATAAAATCTCAATGCAAAGAATATATTCCTACTACCCAAACAATGGGACAGCTCCTATGGAAGACTTCCAGAAAAACCAGATCTTGGGTATTTCCTGGAAAGTCAAAAGAATGGGAGCAAGTCGTTTCAAAACAGAGAAGCAGCTAGCAAGACTGTTTCCTCCATGCCCAGAATGAGGCATTCAAGCAGGCACTTTCTACTGGGTAAGGTGGGCAAAATTTTCTCTTTAGTCATGTGACTGTGGGATGCTGCTAAATGCCATAATTGCTGCCAAATTGCCTAGTACCTGACATGCAAGTCACATGACTTGGGCAGGCAGCCATCACCACTTTGAATCTGGGTCATAAGTAGGTCAACCAAAACTTCAGTCACCAAGTTAAAGGCTACCTGTACTTCTAACTTTTTCTAAAGAAACTGAGTATTACCACTTTTAAATCATGACAATAAGGAGATTTTGCAAGAAAGTGATTCTGAAAAGAAATACTTTATTTTACACTTACGACTGAACCAAAAACTTGAAGTTAAGAGAACTGCTCTCTGAATTTATGATTTTAAAACAACTGAAAGTTGAAAGATTTAAGTAAAATCTTGTTAAACGTAATTCCTTATCTCGATCACTGGATCTTTTCTCTTAATTTTAGTACTGAAAATTCCCAAGCCAAAAGGTCAGTAATCATGAACAGAATTTAGAGACAGGAACCAAGGTTATGTGACTGATCAGGAAAACATTCCTATAACCCTTTTTAAACCTGCTCTCTGTCTTAATTTTTATGAAATGCAATTAAGCATTTTGCAGCAATTTTTAAAAAGTATTGGATTTGTACTATATGCAGTAGATGTAAAAATCCCTACGTACCCCTGTTAAGATGTAAAAAAATCCGGCCAAGATAAATCACTTTAGATTTTTTTTCCCATCTTTAATATAAGGTATAAGCTATACAATTCAACTGAAAACCAAATTTAAATCTTTGGGGGGGGGGGGATAACATTAAAAACCCCAATAACATGGTTGCTTAAGTGTGCATACCCTCTCATAACGTGGCTGTGTTTAGAATTAATCAAATTCAAACTGATGGTAAAATACTACATACCTAACATCAAGTAAGGTGACTCTGATCAAACCATATAAATTTCAGCTTTTTAGTAGGATTTTTCTGACATTTAGTTGCTTCTTACAGCAAAAGCCATCATCTGCAAAGAGCTTACAAAGCATGAAAGGGACCTCAGTGCTGGAAAGTTTCACTTGGGAAAGCTGTATAAAAAAAATTCCAAGGCATAGTATATACCATGGAACACAGTGAAGACAGTTATCAACAAGTGGAGAAAATTTGACACAATAGTGACATTAACAAGAACTGGATGTCCCTCCAAAATTGATGAAAAAAACAAGAAAACTGATCCAAGAAGCTGCCAAGAGGCCTATAGAAATATTAGAAGGAGCTGCAGCAATGCCTAACAAGTACTAACTGTTTACTACATGTGACAACAATCTCCCCTATTCTTCATATCTCTGGGCTATGGGGTAGGATGGCAAAGCAGCTTTTCTTTTACACAGAAAAACACCCAAGCCTAGCTACATTTTGCATTTCTGGCAAAAGCGTGTGGGCAAATGAGTTTTTGATGAGACCAAGTTGGAATTTTGTACATAATTCCAAAAAGTATGTTTGGCACAAAAACAATACTATGCATTGCCAAGAATACAACATCCACAATGAACCATGTTGGTGGTAACATTATGCTTTTGGCCTGCTTTTCTTCAGCTGGAACAAGTCAAGGTGGAGGAAATTATGAACAATTCTAAATACCCGTCAATTTGGGCACAAAACTTTGGGGCCTCTGCTTAAAATGCTGAGGATGAATGGTCACCTTTGAACACAACAATGACCCAAAGAATATCTCCAAATCAACAAAAGGATGATTTCACTGGAAGATCAAAGTTTTGGAATGGCCTGCACCTGACTCCAATTGTAAATCTGTGGGATGGCCTGAAGAGGGCTTCCCAAGGCAAAAGTGATACTAACGACTCCAGAAGACTGAGTTGTTGTCATAAATCAAAAGTTGCTTCAACAAAGTATTAGTTTAAGGCTGTGTACACTTATGCAATCATAAGGCATTTGATAAAGTAAACCATAACCTATTATTAGATAAAAGTAGAAAAATGTGGGTTAGACAGCATCACCACCAGATGGATTCGTAACTGGTTGACCAACCGCACTCAAGGTATAGTCCTCAATGGAACTGCATCTATATGGAGGGAAATATGCAGGGAGTACCCCAAGACTCTGTTTTAGGCCCAATACTCTTCATCATCTTCATCAATGTTTTGGACAAGGGGACAGATGGAAAACTCATCCAATTTGCAGACAACACTAAGCTGGCAGGAATAGCCAACACTCCAGAAGATAGGGTTAAGATACAGAAGGATCTTTACAGACTTGAACACTGGACACTAACAAAATGAAATTCAATGGTGAAAAAAAGTAAGGTTCTACATTTAGGCAAGAAAAATAAAATGCACAGGTACAGTATATGTGGTATTTTGCTCAATAGTAGTAACTGTGAGAGGGATCTCAGAGCCCTAGTAGTTTAGTTTAGTTTATTATCACTGCAACTCATACAACGAAATCAAACACCATCTTCAGTGCACATCATGACCATGACCATGAAAATAAACACAAACACGAGAAGTTATGAGACTTCCGGTGATGAGATATGGACGAACGGAGGTGCTGAAGCTCTCTGGGTTTCATACTATCTCCTCTTGCTGTTGGAGTGACTCTTAGGGGTGCACGCATCTTGTAGAGAAGCATGCCAGTGTGGGGAGATTCGAGTCATGGTGTGGAGGAGGCAATTCTCATTGTGGCACAGAGAGACCCTGTAGAGACTGACATTAAGAGACTGAGAGATTTGAACTGTGGATTTTGGGGAAAATTGGAAGGAGATCAGGGGAGATCTGAAGTAAGGAATTAAATAGTCTTATTACAACTTTAAATATTCCATGAACGAAACTGAATAATTTACTGGACTCTTTTTGGATTATTGGACTGGAGCTGTAGTAAGTGGAGATGATTTATTAAAGAAAGAGACTATATGAATTTAAAGATTGATTTACAAGATTTTTAAACGAAAGGAGAAATGGCTACAGCAGAAAGTGCAGTGAGATGGTGAAACCAGAGATATTACTCAGCAAGCCTGTGCTTCCGATGCACGGTGAAGGAATTTTGATTTAGAGATGAAAAGCTACATTAAGACACTTTAAGCCTTTAAACTTTGCGGATTGTAATAATTATTTCTTGACACCAACTTAAGTGACTTTTGAATGTGGTAAACATAATTTATATATGATTTAATTGATACACTAGTAAATATTGAAGTTTATATTGGGTTATAACACAAAAAAATGTGATTATTTAGACACTGATATTTGATTATAGGCATTGATTATATTGAATTAAATAATTAATTGTGATTACTACAGATTAATTAATTATTGTATAGCAAGGTTGATATATTTTCATTTAGATTTGTATTTGAAATATTATCTTATAATACTATTTTGAGCCTAAGGATCTTATAGCATTTATAGATATACAAATTAATAGTACTTAAATTTAAATAGAGGAAGTTGATATATTATTAAGATCGACAAATCCAGATATTTGGTTTAGAAAATAGCTCTAAAATTGTTCTGGAGAATATATATATTGACAAAAGAGGTTAACCCTATAACATATCATATTAATTAGAGTAGTGGCCATATATAGCTGATACTTCTCAATAGTGAATGCTAATTTGGGACAACATATTTAGTATAATACAAAAACAAAAACAAATTTTACAAGAAATGACCTCTATGTCTAACACAACACTTAAAACTAGAAAGAAGACCCCTTCAATACAAACAACTGCAATGCCATCACCCTCAGTAATGGCACAAAAGACAACTGAAGAAACTCTACCTGGAGAGAAACAACCTGTCATTACGAATGCCAATATCCAATCAACCCTTCTTACTTTACAAGAATCCATGCTGAAACTTCAGGAAATAATGGTGAAAAATCATACTGAAACAAGAGCTGACACAAATGAATTAAAAGAAGAGATGGGGAACTTAAAGGCAGAAATGAAATTAGACATCTTAAAGCTGGATCAAAAAATTGAAACAATACAGCAAGCACTAGAAAGGAATGAATCAACAATAAAGGAGGTTGAGAAAAGGACGGAACAAACAGAAAAGAAGCTGGAAATGGTTGGTAAGCAATTAAGAAATGTGAGAAAAGAAATGGACGATTCCTTAGTATATCTGGAAATGGACAAGGCTGCAGCATATTTGAGATTCCAAAATATAACTGAATCTAAAGAAGAGGATTTGGAACAAGTGATGGCAAGAATATTAGCCGACCTATTGGAAAAAGATAGGGATGATATCCTGAAAGAGCTAGACGAAGTATACAGAGTGAGCACAAACTATGCAAATATCATAAATATCCAAAAGAGGTCCACGTGAGATTTGCAAGAAGAAAAGTTCAGGATGTTATATATAAATTTTCTAGAGAAGAAACAATAACATATAAAGGAAAAGAAATCTTGGTGCTTAAACAAACCCCAAGGAGAGTGAGAGAGCAGAGGCGAGATTATAAATTCTTGGCAAACCAATTAAACCAAAAAGGCACCATATGCAGATGGCTAATCCCAGAGGGAATGCTAATCACATGGGAAGAAAGAAAAATTAAAGTAGACTCCATGGAAAAAGCCCAAGAATTCTGTGAACGATTGGTAGGCCCTGAAGAATCAAGTAAGAGAGATGAATTAGAAACAAATTCGCAAGACGACCAAGACTATCAAAAGAATAGAGAGGGGAATCATAGGAACTCGAAAAATATACAACATCAAGAGAGAGAAGAACCAAAGATGCACAATCAGATACAAGGAGAGACAGGAATAACTACAAGACAAAGAGCAAGAGTCAATTAGGTGATGGATGAAGAAAAGAAAATATTATCAAGTAACATAAATGGCCTAAACTCTAGGATAAAAAGGAAAAGAATACTAACCAAATTAAACAAAATGCAGATATAATATGTTTACAGGAAACTCATATAAGGAAGGAAGAAGAAAAATATTTAGAATGCCCCAAGCTAGGGAAATTTGTATACATCACCAGCAGATCTTAGGAAAAAGAAAGGGATAGCAGTATATGTTAAGGATGACATGAAAGCGGAGCTAATTTGGACAGACCCCAATAGAAGAATTCTGGTGTTACAAATTTAGATTAAATCAATTCCAATTCTATTAGTGGTAATTTATGCCCCTAACGATAACCAAAAGGAATTTTTTAAATAATTACATGGGAAAATAGTGGAATCAGAGAAAAGGAATATTTGTATCTTGGGGGATTCCAATGCTATTGTGGACCATCAGAAAGATCACAGTAACAGGGGGAAAAAGAAGAAAAAAAAAGAACTACCAAAAACATGTGAGGAAATGATGATTGAACTAAATTTGATAGACATGTGGAGGAAATTAAACTCTGAGAAAAAGCAATTTACATTATACTCTAATCCTTATCAGTCATGGACACGAATTGATATGGTGTGGATGAATGATGAGCTAGTAAATGAATTAAAAGAGATTGAAATTTTACCAAACGAATGGGCAGATCACAATCCGATTCAGATAGTGTGGAAGGGTAGGAAGAAACCAAGGAAAAGGTGGACTTTAAATACACAGCTAATTAAAGAGAAAGAATTTATGAACAGACTTGAGGAATTAAGACTATTTCTTAAAAGAAAACAACAATGAGGCAACTACGAAACAGAATATTTGGGATACAATGAAGGCAATAAGAGGCACAACGATATCATACACCACTAAAAGAAATAAAGAAAAATATGCCCAACAAAATAAATTAGAACAAAGAATCAAAGAATTAGAAATTCAGTTACAAAACACCCCAAAAGATTGTAAATTGAAAAATCAGATGATAACTACTAAACATAAATTAAATTTAATTGAACAAGAGGGAATGGTTTCAAAGTTGAATACAGCTAGACAGATATTCTTTGAACAGGCCAATAAACCAGGAAGGTAGTTGGCATACAAACTTAAAAAAGAAAAACAAAAAAGATTGATCTACCAACTAATAGATGAAAACAGGGATGCCCAACAAGGAATAGAACAGGAAAACGAAATTGCATGTAAATTTTTTGAAGATCTTTATAAAAAGGAGGAGGTAAACAGGGACATGATAAGAAATTATTGGGGTATTACTAAAGACAAAATAATCAAGGAGGAGATGAAGGAAATGTTAACTAGAGACATTACGTGGCCTGAGTTAAAAACAGCAATAGAAAACCAAAAGTACAATAAAACCCCAGGATCTGATGGGATACCAGGGGAACTTTATAAGAAAATAGGAGAACAAATAGGACCTCTCATGATGGAAGTATATAATGAGGTCCTACTTGCAGCAAGAATGCCGGATTCATGGAAGGAGACACTGATATCGTTGATTCCGAAAGAAGACTGACTTACGGCTTACACAAAACTATAGACCAATTTCCCTGTTAAATACGGATTATAAAATATTTATCACAATTACAGCAAATAGATTTAAAAAATATTGAATGAATATATACATAAAGATCAAAACGGATTCCTTCCCAATAGAAAAATTAGAAATAATTTGAGAATAGTACTAAATGTTTCGGAATACTATGAAGCCCACTCGGAAAAACAAATAGCTCTGGTATTCTTGGATGCACAGAAGGCCTTTGATAACCTAAATTGGCAATTCCTAATCCAACAAATTTACATGAATTTAGGCACTAAATTTGAAAACATTGTGACTACAATTTACGATTCACAAAAGGCAAATATTATAATTAATGGAGAGTACACGCGCTCAATAAAAATAGAGAAAGGAGTTAGTCAGGGATGTCCATTATCTCCCCTACTCTTCATATTATCTTTGGAAACATTGCTTACACGAATTAGACAGAACCCAGGAATAAAAGGACTAAAAATTAAGAAAGAAGAATATAAATTCCAGTCATTTGTGGATGATATGGTTTTTTTTTTATAGAGGAACCAATTGAAACAGGTCAAGAACTATTGAAAGAGTTAGATCAATTTGGGAAAGTTGCAGGACTTAAAATCAATAGAGAAAAAATGAAATTAATAACTAAAACTTTAACAGAAAAACAAATTAAAATTGAAAAGGATAATGGGATTACAAATAATAAAAAAAAGTTAAACACTTAGGAATTTGGTTGACGGCTCAATGCAAAACCCTAATGGAAAATAATTATAATAAACTACTACAGCAAGTCAAAAAAGATTTAGAGATATAGGTCAAATTGCAGATCTCCTTACTAGGGAGGATTGCCACTATAAAAATGAACATTCTGCCCAAATTTATTTACTTATTCCAAACAATACCAATAAAAATACATAAAAATTACCTTGTGGAACTTAACAAGATAATCACCAAATTTATTTGGTAAGGGAAAAAAACGAGGATAAACCTAAAAGCAATGCAAGATATGAAGAGCAGGGGAGGTATGGCACTCCCAAATTGGGAAATATACTATAGTGCAGTCTCCTTACTTTGGTTAAAAGAGTGAGTAAACCTATCAAATAAAAGAATCTTATTTCTAGAAGGCCACGACTTACAGAGGGGGTGGCACGCATTTTTATGGGACACTGGAAAAATCAAACAAAACTATTTCCACAGACATATAATTAGAGATTCCTTATTGGCTAATTGGAATAAAATAAAATAAAAAACATTATTTAAAAATCCCAATCTGGATCTCAACGATGGAGGCGATGATACATCCAAATAATCTAGATCTTAACAAAATGATAAAATACAAAAACCTTCTTGATGCGCAAGGAACTTTAAAATCATGGCAAGATCTCCAAGAACAAGGGCTACAAGTAGACCGGTGGGCTTACCTGCAAATTCAAAATAGATACAGTCAGGATAAAAAAAAAATGGAATTTATGCTAAGCCACAACAATCAGATAAAATCCTATTAGGCCCAGAAGTCAAAAGCAACATGATAGCTTGGAGTAGAAACATAGGACGTAGCATTACATTATCAGAATGGGAAAAGGTCTGGACAAGGAACAATAAAATCACAAAAGCAACAACATATAAAGAAAATGCCTATAAAATGTTTTATATATGGCATCTCTCGCCCTTGAGAATAGAGAAGATGTCTCCTAACATGAATCCGAATTGCTGGAAATGTAAAAAGAAACACGGAACATTCTTTCACATGTGGTGGTCCTGCACTGAAGCCCAAAGATACTGGCACAGAATAAAAAAATGGTTAGAGGAAATAATGGCAGAGCAAATTGAATTAAAACCAATCTTACTGGGGATATTTAATAGACAAATTTCAAAAAAAGTCAAATATATAACACTGCACATTCTTACTGCAGCCAGTAAGAATACTTTGCACAGTGTTGGAAACAAGCAGATATTCCAACAGAGGAAATGGTCATTCAGAAAATAACAGCCTGTGAGGAGATGGATAAAGTAACCTTAGCACTTAAGGAAAAAGAAACATCAGAATATTATAAAAGTGGGAGTGCTGGTATGACTGGATAGAACAAAAATAGAAAATATATTAGTAAACACCGTAAAATGTAAAAGAGGAAGTAATTATATACTTGCAATAGGATGTATTTGTAAATATGTCACCAATATTGATAACAAACAAGGAACCATAGACTGTCGATAATAGAATTGCTAGTTTTTTTAATTGTTTTTTTCTTTTTCTTTCTGTGTGTTGTGTATGTGTTTGTGTTGTGTTTGTTTGACATTTTAGTTGTATAATTAATAGTTTGTTTAAAAGAAAAAAAGAAAAAAAACACAAACACACATCCTTCACCCTTCACGCATTGAACCGGAAACTCCTGACACCACACCAACACTTCACTATACAGCAAAATTCAAAAGAGCTACTGCCCTGGGAGAGAAGCTGTTTTTATTATTCTGTACCATCAGCCAGATGGTAATAGTTCAAAAAAAGATGAGATGGATCCCAAGATGAGATGGAACTTTGAGAATGTTTTGGAGCAGCTGCCAAAAAAACCCAACACAGTTCTAGGCTGCATAAATAGAGGGACAGAATCAAGATCATGCGAAGTGTTAATACCACTTTATAATATTCTGGTAAGGCCACACTTGAAATACTGCATTCCGTTTTGGTCACCATGATGTAAAACAATATGTTGAGACTCTAGAAAGAGTGCAGAGAAGAGCAATAAAGATGATTAGGGAACTGGAGGCTAAAACATATGAAGAACGGTTGCAGGAACTGGGTATGTTTAGTATAATGAAAAGAAGGAATAGGGGAGACATGATAGCAGTATTCCAATATTTGAGAAGCTGCCACAAAGAAGAGTCAAGCTATTCTCCAAAGCAACTGAGGGCAAGACAAGAAGCAATGGGTGAAAACTAATCAAGGAGAGAAGCAACTCAGAACTAAGGAGAAATTTTCTGACAGAAGAGTTAATCAGGGAAACAACTTGCCTCCAGAAGTTGTGAATGCTCCAACACTGGAAGTTTTTAAAAAGATGTTGGATACCCATTTGTATGAAGCGGTGTAGTGTTTCTTGCCTGGGCAGGGGGTTGGACTAGAAGACCTCCAGGGTTCCTTCCAACTCTGTTATTTTATTTCTATTTCTATATTAAAGGTGGAAAAAATTCTGAAATGATTAATCTTGGTCTGATTTTTTTTACATCTGAAAAACATGGTATTTTAACAGAGGTGTGTGGACTTTTTACATCCACCATAAAACATTACTCAAGAGCACACAAAAGCTGCTTCTACCCATCCAGTTTAGTTTGGCAGGTTGGGCATGTTACAAGTCCTGTCAGCCAAGGAATGTTGGCAGGTGGGAACTAGATGTGCCTTCCCTCTCTGTCTTCTGGAATAATATTCCTTTAGAGATTGGATAACTGTGACCCTACTTATAAAGGCCTCCTATAAGGTTGTGAAGATTTGCTTGTGTGCCTGGGCCTGGTGCCCAATATGTTAAAGGTCCTATTTCTTAGATATATTAACATCTATGGCAATAGTTTTACTCATAGTGTATGTTTTTATGTTGATGTATGTTGTCCAGAGTCATTGGCTGAAACGATCAGTAATAGAAATTAAATAAACACAAAAACACAGAAAACCAAAATTGGTTTGGAAATTTAGGCACCTTAACTTATATAGTTGCAGGCTTGGCAGACTTTAAGCCCCTAAGATGCAAAAGAAAATTATTTTCTCAGATGTACCAGAAGACACTCAGAAGAATTTTCTAACAGAGCCAACATTCTTTCAATGAAGAACTTATTCAAGAAGACTCTCAGAAAGAGGCTCCCACTGAAGTCAGTGACTTACTTCTTTAAGCTTGGTTTCAGGGCACTCTGACTGCAAAGTGAGGGTGGCCCCCTCAATGTTCCGGGGCATGGGAGTTGAACCAGGGTTGATAGTCAAATGGATCTGATCTGGCGAAATAATGTGCTGCACGTAGCCCTGGGAGATGCCTTCATGATCAGCCATCAAGTGGAATCTATCCTCCTGTAAGAAAGGCAGAAAATGCCCGCCTTGCCCTTCCTCCTCCTCCTCCTCCTCCTCCTCCTCCTCCAAAGGCTCCCGGTCTTGCTCAATGAGGACGGTCGTCCTGTCATAGACTGTCTCAGAGGAAGGGGAGGCCAGGCCATTCCGGTCATCAAATCTTATCAGTTTGTCATCTCGAGCCAAGTCATCTTCCTCCACCTCGTAGTAGATGACATTCCGAGGGCTGTTCTCCCCCATGGCTCAGTGGAGTTCAGGGGCGGCCACAGGAGGAAGACGGTGCGGAGAGCCTGAAAGGAAAGGAACACCGTGAAACCATCTTCGGGCCGCAGTTTACTCCCGAGACCCAGACGACCGGCCCTCCGCCCCCGGCCGACAAAGCACCCAGGCGTTGGAGAGCCGCCTTGTCGGCCGCACCGCTGCACTTCGCCCGCCCGCCCGCCGATTAGGAAGGCCCGGCAGCGGCAGCAGCGCTGAGCCAGCCGGGCCCGCCGCCGCCTGCAGAGGCTGTGGCCTTACCGGGTGCCCTCAGGGCCAGGTCAGGGCCGGGCGGAGCCGCCGCCATGACGCTGGGTCGTCCTCCGCCACCGCCGTTCTCTCTGCTCTCCGCCGCCACCAGGGTCTCCGCAAGCAGTGGGGCTTCCGCTTCCGGCCTCCGGACAGCCCGTCGTGACGCCATGCTTCCGGCCCGGGCCCTGGCCCGCCTCCCGTCCTATTGGCGCCTCTTGCTATCAGGAGGCGGTATTCACGCCTGGGGTCTCCCCTCTCCCAGCCTGTGCTAGGTCCAGGGAGCCCACCCCACTTATCTTTGATCAGACTTAAATGGTTGTCCACTAGGACTGCTAGATCCCTGTCAGTTGTTGCTACTGAGCAAGTGCCACCTCTTCTATATCTGTGCAATGATTTTTCTTGCCTAAGTGTACAATTTTAATTTTCTTTCAGCTTTTGCATTTCATAATATTTCTCTGCTTGCTTTCCCATCTTTGGTAGACACTCTGCTAAGGCATACAGATTCCTCATACTCCTCATTGTGACATGCAATTGATCCAAATTGCTCAGGTTCTCAAACCATAACAGCATCGTTTGGTTAGAAAAGTAGATGGGCATTCCCACCCACAGTCCAACACCTTTAGTGTCACTACAGGGCAACAGTGGATATTACATTTCTTTCACTCAAGTGTTCACTGTTGAGCTGTTGTCAAGAGTGCATTATACGTTACACATGCTTTATTTCCATCATAGACTGCTTTTCTTGCATTCAGTAACCAACTTTCAATTCTATATTTTAAGCTATGGTTTTATCATAAGTATTTTTCAATGAAATTGATACCTGTGCTTTCCCAACCTTGACAGATTTTTCACCCCTTTAGGCCGCTATGCTTAATTTCCCCCCACAGTGCACGAATCCAAACTGAAGCTTTCTTGACAGATCAAGCTTGAGCATTTGGAGCAAAGGCAAGCCCTTCTCTGGCCAAACTGGTAAACAGCTCAAGAAAGGCTTTTGTTTCTTCTTGGTCTCCATTGCCAATTTGAACATTCTGAATCTCAGCTCTCCCAATATTCCCTTTTGATGTCCAGACTACTCATATGAGCTTTTGGGTGTCCTTCTTTCCATTTCCTATCATTCAATTTTTGCTTTTTGTTTGGATTTTTCCACTGTCTTCTTTTTCCTCATTGAATATGAGGAAATGCGATTGCGCATTTAATGTGTATTGTGTAACTGGTACTCCTTCTCAGGCAAAGTCCTGGTCCTTTTGGAAAGTCAGGGCAGAAGGAAGGTGAGTGCAGCAGCTCCAGAGTTTCCATCTTGCAGAGTTCAAGGCCCACAGCCAGGCGGAGCAAGTGGACGTGGCTGTTAAATGAATCTGGCTTCCCCATTGACTTTGCTTGTCAGGAAGTTGCAAAAGGGGATCGATCACGTGAACCCAGGACAGCACAGCCATCATAGATATGAACCAGTTGCTGAGTGTCTGGATTCTGATCACGTGACCAGGGGGATGCTGCAACAGTTGTGAACGTGAAAAACAGTCATAAGCCCCTTTTTCTTGAATCCCCTAGGAAATGTTCAGTGGGCCCCTTATAGAAATGTGGTGAGAAGGCAGGATGCAATTTGTGCATTACTTTGTTCTTCTGAGACTCTTCTCTGCCCAGGAGCATTGTGCAATCTTCCCTGTGGCCCCACAAGCCATGACCCTGCTAGACTTGAAATGTTAGACCTAGGAAATCTAGACCTACGCCACCTTCAGTCCGATCTAAGTATAGTATATAAAAACCATACATTGCAATGCCCTACCAGTCAATGAATACTTCAGCTTCAATCATAACAATACAAGAGCACGCAACAGATACAAACTCAAGGTTAACCGCACCAAACTTGATTGCAGGAAATATGACTTAGCAACAGAGTGGTCAATGTCTGGAATACTCTACCTGACTCTGTGGTTTCTTCCCCAAACCCCAAAAACTTTAACTTTAGACTGTCTACTATTGACCTCATCCCTTTCCTAATAGGTTTGTAGGGGGCGTGCATAAGCGCACCAAAGTGCCTACCATCCCTGTCCTATTGTTTCTTTTATTTTTCTTATATATCCATTTAATGTATTCATAACTGTTTATCCTTATGCCTATTATTTTGTAAGCGATTGACAAATCAAATCAAATAAATACATACATACATACATACCCTGAAGGGCTGGTTGCCCAACCCTTGACACTGGGGCAGAGGATTATGGGAGTCCCGATGGGGGTACGGGTGTGTGGCTTAGTTATTGAAATTTTTGATGTGGTTTATCCAAACTTGTATAACCAGAGTTCTTCCTTCGGGATCCGACCAGGTTAATTCTGCCTTTACATCTTGTTTTACGTAAATTGCAATTCCTTTTTTCTTGTGTTTGTCGGCCTAAATTCCCTAATTTTGGACAAATTAGATGTCTTTCGTCATTTTTCGAAATATGTGTTTCTTGAAGACATATTATATCTGCGTTATGTTGAATAAGTTTTGAAAATATCCTTTTTCTTTTTGATAATGAATTTAATCCGTTTATGTTGATGGAGAGCAACTTCTTCCCCTCCACCATTTATCTACGTCTGCTTAGATTTTTGCCTAGTAATGATTCGGTTCTCTTGTTGTTGTTGTTGTTGTGGGATTTGCTCTTCTCTCCCAGGTTGTGGATTATCACTTCCTGAAATTGGAGAAAGTCGTTCCTTTTGGGTTCTGTGATGATATCGGTCCTCCTGTGGTCTCCTTTTAGGTTCTTCTTTAGTGGATTGACCATTCGTATCTGTGAGCTGTTGATAAAAATCTTGGGCCTGTTCTATCGATTCTATTTTGATTTTCCTCTCTTTCCACGTAATTAACATCCCTTCCAGGATTAACCATTTAAATTGGATTCCTTTTTTATTTAAATCATTAGCTAAAAATTTATAATCTTGTCTTATCATCCTCAGTTTCTTTGGAATTTGTTTTAAAATCCTAATTTCTCTGCCTTTATATGATATTGTTTCCTCCCTAGACATTTTCAAAATTAAATCCCTCAGACATCTCCTAGAGAAGCGGATATGAATTTCTCTTGGACAGTTGTTACGCCTGGCGTAGCTTGTGCTAACCCTATATACCTCATCAAACTCTTTAATTAGATCATCTTTTTCCTTTCCTACCATTCAGCCAATATTTCTGCCATCAAATGTTCCAATTCTTCATTTTTTGCTTCCGCCACATTCTGGAACCTTAAATACGCCATTGCTTTGTCCATCTCGAGGTGGACCAGAGAGTCTTCCGTTTCTCTAAGTACATTTTTAAATTCCTCATCCATCCTTTCAAAGTTAGTCTCCATGCGTGATGTTCTACTCTCTATATCTTTTATTTTCACTTCGTTTCCCTCCATGGCCTGCTGTAGAGACCCTATCTTACCCTCCACCTTCGATATATCCGCTTTCATTTCAGCCTTCAGTTTCCCCATATCATCTTTCAATTCGCTTATATCTGCTCTAGTTTCCTTGTGATTTTTAATCATCATTTCTTGCATTTTAGATATAGCTTCCTGCAAGGATAATATGGAAGTTTGTATATTAATGTTGGGGACATTAGGCTGCTTTTCCCCTGTTAAAGACTCCTCGATAGTTTTTTGAGTTGTTGGTGGGGTGGATGTCAACGTAGTCGATAGGGTCGGGATAGCCTTCCTTCCTGTTTTTAAGGCCATAGTTGTTGTGGATGTCATCTCTCTAAGTATTTGTTTTTGTTGATGCACAATTTTAGATATATTATCCCAAATCACCATTCAGTATTTGGGTCCTGTATTTGAAAGTCTATTCACGTACTTGTAGCAATCTATGCCCCAAATGAAGACCAGGGGAAATTTTTTAAACATCTTCACCAAAAAATAGTAGGCTTTGAAAACAGAAACATTTGCTTGATTGGTGATTTTAACTCCATTGCAGACTACCAAAAAGACCATAGTAATATGGGAAAAAACAAGAAGGGGAAAAGGGAACTTTCTGCGGCATGTAAGGAAATGTTGAAAGAGTTAAATTTAAAAGATTTATGGAGGGAACGGAATCTTGAAGGAAAACAATTTACATACTATTCTAATCCACATAAGACTTGGACTAGAATAGATATGGCTTGGATGGATTTGGATTTGGCTAATGAAATAAAAGAAATTAAAATCCTACCGAATGAATGGGCTGACCATAACCCAATACAGCTAATTTGGAGAGATAGGAGACGAATAAAAAAAAGATGGACACTAAACACCCAAATTGTAAATGAAGAAGAGTATATTAATAAGCTGAAAGAGGAGCTAAACTATTTCCTAAAAGATAATAATAATGAAACAACTTCAAAACAGAACATTTGGGATACTATGAAAGCAATTATAAGAGGCACAACAATTTCCTATAATGCTATGAGAAACAAGAGAATTTATGCCCGACAAAACGTATTACAACAACAAATCCAAGACTTGGAAATACAGTTACAAAAAACCCCTAAGATCCAAGGACTACAAAACCAGTTAATATTAGCCAAACATAAGCTGAATTTAATTGAACAAGATAAAATAGAAGTTAGCTTGAGAAGGTCCAAACAAAATTATTTTGAACACGCCAATAAACCAGGAAATGGCTATCTTATAAACTTAAAAAAGAAAAAGAGACTGATACACCAACTAATAGATGAGAAAGGCATCCCACAACATGAGATTGAGAAGAAAAAAGATATTATATTAAACTATTTTCAAAGATTATATAAAAAAGAAGAAATCAATGAAGACAAAATAAGAACTTACCTGGAGAATATGAATGATAAAACAATAGGGGAAGGAGACAAAGAATTACTAAATAAGGATATTACATGGTCTGAGTTAAAATCCGCAATGGAAAATCAAAGTAATAATAAATCCCCTGGTCCAGATGGGATTCCAGTAGAATTGTATAAAGCCACAATAGATTTAGTAGGGCCACTGATGCTGGAAGTGTTTAACGAAGTACTTTTGGCAGCCAAAATGCCAGACTCATGGAGGGGGGCGTTGATTGCATTAATTCCGAAGGAGGATGTAGATGCCAGATATATCAACAATTATAGACCAATCTCACTTTTAAACGCCGATTATAAATTATTTACCTCAATTATAGCGAATAGAGTAAAACAAGTTTTAAATTTATACATTCATGAAGACCAAAATGGTTTCCTTCCATTCCGCCAAATTAAAAACAATTTAAGAACCGTTATTGACATCTTAGAATATTATGAAGCTCATCCAGAGAAACAATTTGCACTCATGTTTTTAGATGCGGAGAAAGCATTTGATTACTTACATTGGCACTTTTTAATACAAAAAATCTATAACATGAGTCTGGGCACTAAATTCGAGAACATTATCACAACAATTTACAATACCCAACAAGCCAATATACTAATTAATGGCGAACAAACAGGCCCATTAAGCATTGAAAAGGGCGTTAGACAGGGTTGCCCTCTCTCACCCCTCTTATTTATATTTGCTTTAGAATCACTGTTAACACGGATAAGACAAAACTCTGAAATCCAAGGAGTTAGGGTCAAAGCAGAGGAATATAAACTACAGGCGTTTGCAGACGATATGGTTTTCTTCCTAGAGGAACCCATGGAAAAAGGACATAACCTAATAAAAGAACTAGAACAATTTGGTTCAGTAGCAGGATTAAAGATTAACAGAAATAAGATGAAATTACTGACTAAAAATCTAACAGAGAATCAGAGGAAAGAATTAGAAAAAACCATGGGGATACAGGCAACAAAAAAAGTCAAATATTTAGGCATATGGTTAACACCACATAGTAAATCGTTCAAAGAGAATAATTATGATAAACTGTTACAGCAAATTAAGAAAGATCTAGAATCTTGGAATAAGTTGCAGCTTTCTCTACTGGGCAGGATTGCCACGATCAAAATGAACATCTTACCAAAACTCCTTTACTTATTCCAGACAATCCCAATAAAATTACCAAAAAAATTTTTTGAAGATATAAATAAGGTAACTCTTAAATTTATTTGGCAAGGGAAAAAAGCTAGAATCAATATTAAGGCTTTACAAGATGCAAAAAGTAGAGGTGGGCTAGCGCTCCCAAACTGGGAATTATATTATTGGGCAGCCAACTTATTATGGTTAAAAGACTGGGTCAATTTACTGAATAAAAGAACTTTAGTCTTGGAAGGGCACGACCTTCAGAGAGGATGGCACGCATTTCTATGGGATGTGGGGAAAACTAAACAGTCGTATTTTCATAGACATCTTATTAGAGATTCACTATTAACGAATCGGAAAAAATATGCAAAAAACATTATTTAAAAATTCCGATTTGGCTTTCAACAATGGAGGCAATGGTTCATCCCAACAATTTGGATATAACAAAAATGACTAAATATAAAGATTTATTAGACCCTTTAGGAAAATTAAGAACTCGACAGGACTTACAGGAACAGGGATTTAAAATTGACCAGTGGTTATATATACAAATCCATAGCAGATACAAACAAGATATCAAAGAGTTTGGAATCTATAGCAAATTACAATATTTAGATAAAATCTTATTAGGATCAAATAAAAAGAATATCTCCAAATTTTATAAATATTTATTGGAGGTAGAATTAGAGCAAGAGATAGTGAAAGGGAACATGATAATGTGGAGTAGGAATATTGGAAGAAGCATTACATTAACAGAATGGGAAAAGATCTGGAATAGAAACATTAAGATTACGAAATCCGCAGCGTACAAAGAAAATATGTATAAAATGTTATATAGATGGCACTTACCCCCTTCGAGGTTAGCGAAAACTCTAGTCCAAAATGTTGGAAATGTAAAAACATAGAAGGAACCTACTTTCATATGTGGTGGTTCTGCAAGGAAGCCCAGAAATACTGGCAAAAAATTAGAAAATGGTTGGAGGAGATAACCAAAGAACAAATCGAATACAAACCAGAGTTCTCCCTACTAGGGATCTCTGATAAACATTTACCTAAAAAGATGAAATATATAACAATTCATATTCTAACTGCGGCCAGATTAGCATTTGCCCAGTGCTGGAAATCATCCTATATACCTACAGAACAAATGGTCATCCAGAAAATATGTGACTGTGCAGAAATGGACAATTTAACCATAGCACTTAAAAATAAAGAGTCTTCAGCATTTTATGATAATTGGAATGCGTGGTATAATTGGTTATCTCAGAGATAAACTGTTCAATGAACAATGGGTAATTTAAGCATAGATAGTGATAAGATGTGTATATTTAAAGTAAGGTAGGAGAACTGGATCTTGCAGACTGTCAAAAAGGATATCTGTCTGTTTTTAAATGTATTTTCTTTTTTCTTCCGTTTCTTTGTTTTCTTCTTTCTTTTATACCTCTTTTTCTCCTATTTCGGTTCGCAAGACCGAGCGTTTTTTTTCTTTCCTTTTTTTCTTTTTTCCTTTTCTCCCCCTGTTGTATATGTAATGTCGATATGTTTTCGATTGTAAATTCAATAAAATTTATTCAAAAAAAAAAAGAAATTCTTTAGGGGCCTCATCTTTGATGGACTGTGAAATTTTATCTTGTTTGCTGCCAAGTGGGGTAGATAGGCAGCCATGCAATATCCTCAATAAGGAAATGGGAATGAGCTTTCTCTCAAAAATTCCAGTTCGTTAAACCATACCATTTTTATAGTAGTGGTTTTCTCTTGCACTGACACAACTCCACACTATTTTAACATCCATCTCTAATTTGGGGAAGGTGACTGGAGTGTGGGTTGGCAGCACTGGGTGTCCACTCTGGTGGCAAACAACCCCAGGCCAGGTCCTCTTTCCTGAAGTTCAGCCTCTCCATTAACTTATCTTTGCTTCCTGTTCAAACCTGCCCCCTCCCCACCCTTCCCCCATGCTAGTTTTTTTTGACGCCAATTTCTTTCCAGGTACAACAGAGCCCCACTCTTTGATTTAAGGGGGAAAATGGGATCTTCGCAATAGTCCTCTTTATGCATGTTTCAGAATCTTTAAGCAGCATAAGATCACCTTTCTTCACTGCAGTGCCCAGAAATGGACTCAAGAAGAGTGCTGAACTACTCTGATTGTGTTGCTTCTTGGCTGAGATCTGGCCGCCCAAGTTCCATTCTCCAGGCCCACCAGATCCAGTGAGAGTGGGCTAGCCTGCCCTATGGAGATGCTTTGGTCTCTTTTTTTTCACTTCGTTTTAAATTTGGGAGATGCCCAAACAGGAGAGGGGAGGAAGGCACCCAAGCCAGGCTAGGGATGTCCAGGTAGAGTCCCAAGGTTGGACTTTCCAATTCCAGGCATTATGGATGCTTTCACACAGTCAGTGACATTGAAATCCAAAGAAGAAGGACAACTGCCAAAGACAGCCATGATGTGATTTGGAATGGAGGCTATGAAGGCAAGGGGAACAGTGTGGCTGGGTGGCAGAGAGCAGGGAAGGGAAGGCTGGAGTCTGCTTCCTTTTTTACCTTGCAGCTCCTTAAAACAGCCACTTGTATGCTCTCACAGAAGCTATGTTCTGTCTGAATTACAAGGAGAGGGAAATATCTTTAAATAATTCATTTATTTAAATTAAAGCAACCTGATTTAGGGTTGAAAAAACCATGGAGGAGACTTATGTTTTTCCCATAGAAATTGGGATATGAAGAGTCAGAATCCATATTAGTCACTCCTTTAATACCAAAACCCACTACTAGTTTTTTGAAATTGCTTCTTCATAACTGACCTGTATATTTTTAAAATATTGTCTTTATTTTTTAAAAGTTTAAAAGTAATAAAGCATATAATTGTCTGAATATACTGAAGCATCTTCCCAGGAATCCCACTGACAATCTTACAGCCCCCAAGCCTTCAAGGTGAGCTTCCTTCCTGAGAAAGGAAGTGCTGGAGGAACTGCTGGGCCTTCTGCTTCTCAGCTGTGTTGGGTGCTGGGTGGCCAGGTGGAGGATGCAGCAGGACAGGCCCAAACACACTTGCTGACCAGAGAAAGAAGGAAGCAGTCAGGGCTTCCCTTCTCAAGCAGGAGACTCTATCCCATTCCAGAGAAATGGTTGTCCAATCTTTTTTTTAAACCTCCAGTGATGGAGAACCCACAGCCTCTGGAGACAAGCTGTTCCAATGATTAATTGTTCTCACTGTCAATAGTTCCAGGTAAGATCTATTTTTGGTGGTTTTCTATCTGTTAATTCTTGTCTTGCCTTCATCTCTTTTGGAGAATTACCTGCCTCTTCTCTATGACAGTTCCCCACATACACATAGGTACTGGGAGTCAATTATGTTACCTCTAATCCTTCTCTTTGTTAGGCTAGATCACACCTAGTTTCCTTAAGACTTTATTATATGGTTTAGCTTCCAGACACTTGATCATCTTTGCTGCTCTTCTTTGCACTCTTTCTATGACCTCAACATTTTTTTTAACATCATGGTGATCAGAAATGGATGCAGTATTCCAAGTGCAGTCTTACCAGTGCAGTATTAAGTGTTAGTAGCATTTCATGGGATCTTGAAACTATTTCTCTGTTGGCAGATGCAGCATACTGCTGGCTCATATTTAAGTGGTGGCTTACTAAGACACCTAGTCACAGTTACTGCTATTGAGCCAGGTACCACCTATTCTATACCTGTGCATTTGGTTTTTCTTGCCTCCGTGTAAAACCTTAGTTTTCTCAACATTGAATTTCATTTGGTCAGAAAGGTTCAAGTCTGTTGAGATCCATCTGGAACTTGAGCCTATCTTCTGGGGTATTGACTATTCCTGTCAGTTTGGTGTTGGCTGAAAATTTGATGAGTTCACCTTATATCCCCTCATCTAAATTGTTTATGAAGATGTTGAAGAGCACTAAGTCTTGGTGTGGGAGTGAGGAATAATGCTGCACCAGAGAGAAGAACCATTCTACAAGTGAAGAGGAACCTTCTGGCTCCCTGCTGCCAGCCATCCCAGAGCAAATAAACCCTCTCGTCTCATCCTCAGCTCAGATGCTGCTGCACTCCCAGAGGGGGTTCAGTCTTGCTTACCAAGGATATGCCAATTCAAGTGGCTTTTCTCAGAATGTCACAGCAGTTCCTGTAGAAATGCCATCAGATAATTGAAGACATTTTTGTGGCACTTGGGGAGCATGGAAATTACCTGGAAAAGAGGAGGAGAGCCATTGCTGACCTAGAGATGCCCAGGATGTTTACACATTCCTTTGCCTCCCTTCTCCCTTACCTGGCTACTCAGGCTGTAACTGCTGGCAATTCCCATACTGCGGTCATGCAGCTGGAAGCAGATAACTGGCTCTGGAAGACTCTCCAAGAAGAGAAGCAGAACTTCAGCCAAAGAGCAGCTGCTGCCAACTGACAATGATGAGGAAAGGAAAAGGGCTGCTTACTCTGACCCTAATCTTCCATGTGTGGGTGGGTGGGAGGAGATGTCCATTAAGCACCTACATCTGAAGCCCCCAACAAAAGGCAATGATAGCCTCAGGTCTCAAAAGCCAAGCAGAGTGACTGATGCAATATGTGGGCCCACAAGCTTTGTGAACAAATATCCATGAGTAAAAGGCGGTATGGGGAGGGGGGAAATTGGCTTTGTCCATACAGAAGCCATTTAAGGAGACAAAAAATCTCTCTTGGGGTGGGATTGGGCTGCATCGCTCAGTTCTCCATAGAACTGGCATCTCTTCAAGAGTCTGTTAGACAGTGGCACAGAAGCAGCTTTAAGGGGCAACCATGGAATGAATGCAAGGGTGAAAGGAAAAGGCCTTCCCCAAAGAATACCAAGTGTGTCCAACATCCCTGTGTCCAGGCAGTCACGGATCTCAGGAAACTCAGCTCGAGGACCAGGCTGCTGGAACAGGTCCTTCTGCAGGTGAGGGGCAGCAATACCGAACTAGAGGAAGATGAAAGTTACATGCAAACAGTTGCATTTTGTCAGGTCTTCTGAAAACACATTCCTCTTTTTTGCATCCATAAGCACACATCATCCCATAGCTTTTTTTGCACGTGAAACTGTAATATAGGTAGTCCTCATTTAGAACTGCCTCGTTTAGCAACCTTTCACAGATATGACAGAGATTTTAAAAAAAATTGTGACCAATCCTTACATTTACAACTTTCACAGATCTGTAAAGCAAAGGGAAGATGAAGTAAATTCATAAGCACAGTTCACTTAGTGAATGCTTTGTTTAATGACTGAGCTGCCAGCACAACTGTGGTCATTAAATGAGTACTACCTGTAAGGAACAGGGCTGAGTCAAATAATCTATAGAAACATTCCCAATATTGTTTTTCTATCCTTGACTTCAAAATTAAATATCTGCCTATTGAAGCAGGATACTTCTATCACAATTAAGGATGTATAGACTCAGACTCAGGTGAGTACCCACCTTTTGGCAAGCATTATGGTACAGACGGTCCACCATCATCCACAATTCCTTGGGTAAGTCCAAGGGCTTCTCATCCCAGAAGAAATCATCTCCTGACCACAATGGCATCAGTGTCCGGATAAAAACAACATTTGCTATAAGAGCCTTGTGCAAATGTGGGGTATTACAGGGTAGAAGAGCAGTACCATGACAATAAGATCTCACCAGCTTCTTGATGGTTTCTGGCAATATATCTTGGATGGGTTGTCTCATGTGAATGAGAGCATATATGGGGGTCCCAAAGCAGCTGGGGAGATAATTTCCTGTCACAGATAAAAAATAATCCTTGCCCTGGTCAAGATGTAAAACTAAGACATCTTCCAGTTGGTCTTCTCCAGAGTTTAAATGGGATGCTGTTGATTTATTCACAAACACTTCCAACTCAACAGTTACCTCAGCATCTCAAGAGAGAAGAAAGATGTAAACTAAGAACACCACGACTGAAAATTTCACACAGATCTCATAAGCAGGTGGAAAGAGTTGTTGAAGATTTAGAAAGAAAGATCAGATGATCAAAGATCAACTTTTTAGCAAAGTCGGACTATAGCCTCATCAAAATATTGAAATATTCCAGCACAAAATATAAGAAACTGATCCAATTGATTATCTGGTTGGGATTAAAAATATCAGAGGTCTAATAAAAGCAATGGGCTGCACAAAACACTATCTAAGGTCAGAAATATAGACCAGAAATCAAAGTGGTGCAAGTTGAAACAAATAAAAGTTATTCAAGTCTGGTGCTCATACAACCACCTTTTCAGGGAAAAAGATTGCAGAGAATGAATTGCATGTTCTCAAACCCAAGACCAAACAGCAATCCGCAGACTGCTTCTTTCTAGCACAAATATAAATTGGAGCAGAACATGCAGGTACACGCACATACTACAACCATCAAGTCACCTGAGAACAAGAAACCCTTGCTGGGTTTTGCTGTTAACCATGGCTTGCAATAGCTGCTTTCATGTGGCTTCCAGATGAACTCAAACTGGCAAGGGGTTGGCCCATTGTGGATGATGAAGATGTCCACCTGTAGCTGCAGAAACTTCAAATCTTTGGAAAAAAAACTGGAGATGGAGAAGAATAGAATAAAGACCTACAATTCAGTTCAGCTGCTATAGATCCACCCTTGAACTACTGAAATGATACTGGTGTAAATCTTATTTTCTCCAGGCACCCACTATAGCTTCTTGTTTAGCTTCTGAACATTTCATCACCAGGCCAGGTGACATCCTCAGAGGAATTTTGGTTCAAAACATAAACTGAAGTCCCACCAAGGATGTCACCTGGTCTGGTGATGAAATGTTCATGTCAGCCGGAACGCCAGCGTGCTGTTTGCAGCTTGCTTGCTCTCAGGTGCCATAGAAACAGGGGTGGGGGATGGGAGTTGGCATTTGGGGTGGAGCAGAGAGCTGTTGTGAAGTGTTCCTGTGAGAATTGGAAGTGAGGTTTGCACTCATGAACTGTGGCGCTGCTGGTAGAGTTGTTTGGACTTTTCCAAGGCCAACCATCCTGGGACTCCAGAGCACAACATCTGCAGAGCTTTTCCCATAATATCATATTGGACGCTGATTGGTCTTTCTGTACTGGACCCTGGGGGGAGGGATTTGGGGTGACTTTCAATGTGAAAGTTTCATGCAGATCTTGCCTTTCCCCGATCTTGCCTTGCTTTTTTGCTGCTATCAGTTAATTCTTAATAAAAGCACTTCTTCTCTAAATCAATGGAGTCAGAAGTTTTCTTTCTTAGGATCTGAAGGGAAGCAGACCTGACATGAAGCTAAGACAACCTGAAACTAAACAGAAACCCCGCCACCAACATGTACCACCCGAGTTATAAATATTTTCCATCATTTCTAAACCCTATAGCTTCTCATTCTGATTTGTCATTGATGGTGGTATTTTTGTTTAGGTCAGGATAAATATCAATATTGGATTAAATCCAATATTGGATTAAATTTTACTGCCTCCCTCATTTCTGAATTTCTACAACTAGAAGAAAATTGATTCTAAATTATTTATTTATTATTCTTATAGAATATTTTGGGCAGATAACTAGACCTTACTGTTCTTTGAACAATATAGCAGATCAAGTTCCCAGTTCTAAGCAAGAACTAAGTGCTAAGCAAGGTTGCCTTGATCCAATGGTCTCTTGAGGGACCTCTATTCCATTGGTTGATTGTTCTCACTGTCAGAAAATTTATCCTTATTTCTAGGTTGAATCTCTCCTTGTTCAGTTTCCATCCATTATTCCTTGGCTGGCCTTCAAGTGCCTTGGAAAATAGATTGGCCTCTTCTTCTCTGTGGCAGCCCCTCAAATATGGTCCTTCTCTTCACAAGACTAGTCATGCCCAATTCCTGCAACTGTTCTTCATATGTTTTAGTGTCCAATCACTTATTCATCTTGGTTGCTCTTCCCTACACTCTTTCTAGAGTCTCAACATCTTTTTATAATGTGGTGACCAAAACTGGGTGCAATACTGTAGGTGTTACTAGATGTATCTAGGTGTCTAGCCTTACTAAGGCTTTATAAAGCAATACTAGTACCTCACTTGATTTTGATTGTATCCCTCTGTTAATGCAATTTAGGATTGCACTGGCTTTTGTGGCTGCTGCTGCATACTGTTGGCTCATATATAATTAGTTGTCCACCAAGACTCCAAGATCCCTCTCACAATTACTGCTATTAAGCCTGGTCTCTGTTTGGGTTGCAATGTTTTACCTCCCTCTTGGAGAGAGTGACTGATGGGATGCTGGCATTCTCCCTCTTGTCCATGGAGCTCACAGTTTCCTCAAAGACTTTGTGGTAGAGCGGTTCATCCACCATTTTGGAAGGCCTGAGACTTGCAGTTTCTGGGCCCCACAAATAGTCATTTTGTAAGCAAATCACACCCCCAATGATGCTTCAATTATATGTTAATTAATTAATTTAAAGGGTTTGTATGGCCACCCATCTTAGACCCACAACTCTGTGTAACTCCCAACCATTATATATAGTTATCATACAAAAGCATTTTTTAAAAATTAAACATTTATTAACAAGATTTATAAGGCTGTCCAGCTCAAACTATTGTTTTTTGCTAATCAAAGGAATGGGCAGAGAGTGCTGCAACCTCCCTGAAGGGGAGGATGTGGGGGTGGGGGTGGCTCAAGCTACAGACCTCCCTGTCTCCCAAATCCAAGCCACAGAAACTGCTCCTGGAGCCTCCTCCGTTGCAAACCCCACTCAGGCAAGGCACTGCTTAGGACTAAATAGGACTTTGGTTACTTTCCCCGCACTGAATCACAGAATCATAGGGTTGGAAGGGACCTTGGGAAGTCTAGTCCAACCCCTACCCAAGACAGGAGACCTTATACCACCTGAGACCAATTCTTGCCCTGCCCTCAGGTGCTTTGGAGAATAAGTCAAACTGCTCTTCTGTGTGACTGCCCTTCAAGTATTGGAAGGGTATCATGTTACCTCTAATCCGTCTCTTCATTAGACTAGACAGATCTAGTTCCCTTAATCATTCATCATACCATTTAGCCCCCAGATCCTTTATCAGCTCTTCCCTCCACTCTTTCTTGGGCTCTTAACATCATTTTTGTATTATGACCAGAATTGAATGAAGTATTTCAAGTGTGGCCTCATTAGTGCAGCATAAAGTGGTAGTATCACTTGACGTATTGTTGATGCTCTCTCCATTGATGAGTCTTGCACTGGCCTTTTAAACAGCTTCTCCATATCAGTTATTTTGTAAATGAATCATAATCTACATCTACATCTCTCTCACAGTTCTCATAAAAGAACTGCATCTTACTGGCTAGGGCCTAATGCTCAAATCTTCTGAATCTTGAGTCTATCTTCTAAAGTGTTACCAATTCCCCCCAGCTTTGTGTTGTCTACAAATTTGAGGTTGGCCCCTTCAATCTCCTCACCTAGATTACTTATGAAGATAATGGCGAGTGGGGTCCCTAGTACAGAACCTTGGGATACCCCACTACATGTTTCCCTCCATGTTGAAGTCATTTCATTAAGGATTACACACTGAGTATGGTTGGTGTGAACTAATTGTGAATCCATCTGGCAATGGTATAGACTATCCCATATTATTCTACCTTATCGAGAAGATACTGGTCTACTTTGTCAAATGTCTTACTGAAGTCTACTATAAGCATTTCCCTGATAGGCTAATCCAATTATTTTATTAAAGGAGGCAATAATGTTTGGCATGATCTGTTTTTATCTGTCAGCCATTGAAAATAGCTGGACATATCTGGGTCTTACTGGGTAGAAAATTTAAATTTAGTTTTTCTTCATATGAGAGATTTATGCTTTGGGGCAAAACAAGCTGGTAAAACATTTTTCTGGGAAAGAGGTCTGGAGAAGGCCTTTGTCTAAAACTAACCCAATTTATTATTACCAACATTTGTGCAATATATAAGAAATGTGGAACAGACAGCTGGATCATCCTGCATTATAGCATGAGTGGCTATGGAATATAAATGTATGTCACTAAAATTCTTTAAAATTAAAATTGAATACTAGTTGTGCAAAAAAAAATATCTTCAGGGTCTCCTGAACTCTTGAAAAAATGTTTTAAAAGGTTATCACTTCTGTGCTAATATATTTGAAGAAACTTGGTGATATTATGGGCCGGCCCGCTTGTAATTCTTTGTTGGTTAGATATGGTAAGCAAGTTCTTCAAAGGCCATTAAAATTAAGGATGGGAAGTCATGTGCATAGATCAGGGTGGGTGGGTGTTTCCCCCTTCTGGATAATGTCCTGGAGGAGAATAGCAGGAACACAGGTGGAAAAAGCTACCACCTTTCCATCACAACCGTCACACCCTTGATTCAAGACAGAGACTGGTTATTTTTATGTGGATTCTAGGAAGGGAGAACAGCCCTTGAATTCAATGAGAAAAGGCTGTTCAATAATAATGATTGAATTAAATTTCCCTGCATGATATGGGATTGGGTTATTTGAGGAACCGCCTCCCACAATTTATATCAGGTCCAGTAGAAAATATATGCTGCGGGTCCCATTGGCTAGGGAACCACGTTTGGTGGGTTGTTGGCAGTTGGGTTTTTCTGTCATGGCCCCCACATTGTGGTGTGGAAAGGGAACTTCATGAGGATAGTGGTGTCACCCAAGCAGGAAAAGCCCAAAGGGAACCTCAGGCCAGATGTAAAACAAACTTGCATAGGAAAAGGAATCAAATAAAAGATATTAAAGAAGCCCCTTAGACAAAAGCCCAAATAATTAAGAAAAGGAGAAAAGGGTATAAAAATCAGGGACTTACCATTCGAAGGTAGCTAGCCCAGGAACGCAGACTTCATGCTATCTCTTGCCTTCCTGAAAAATAAAAAGATCCAGTTTTCAAGCAGTTGTCCGTATTCTTGAGCCAGAGCTTTCCCAGCGGGAAAGTCGAATCCTCAGAAGAAAGGCATTTTGACAGCCTTTCAACAATTGGCAACCATGAAGGTTTTCCAGCCAACCCTGCCACCGGACCGGGCCCCGGATCCAAACCCAGCCGGCATGGACCTTCTTTGTCCAGGGACAACATCCATGGACCCAGCCCGGAAGGCATAAGGGTAGTAAAGGGAGTCCTTGGGCTTTTCCGCTCCACAGCTGCTTGAAAGCAGGTGAGTACCGCTTCAAATTTATAATCTTACTAGGGAGGGGAGTGGAAGCGTGAGTGTACCAGGTGTGTGATTGTGGGTTTTCTCTGCGGAAACAGCGGGACCTCACCTCCTCCGTGATTACCAGCCGCACCCCAGCCAGCTGCTAGCTGAAACACGAGCCCTGACCGGCTGGATTTGGGAACGCAAGGAGTGATCACAGAGTGTGAGTCCTTCTGAAGGACGTAAGAAAAACTGAGCAGGCTGAGAAAGGAACTGGTGTTGGGAAATAAATAGAAAGCAGAAAAAATAGTCCCGGTGCATCCCACAAGCAAAGCCCTGTGCATTTAGAAGGGGCCTGTACCGGCTGCTGGCAAACAAAAATTGGAAAAAAAAGCCTAAAAAAGCAGCAAAGGTCCTTCCAGATCCCCACCTTTAAGGGAGATCTGAAAACTGATGGCTGATTGTAAGAAGGGGCCCGCACTGGTGCTGCTAGGGGGCAGAGGGTCCTCCAAGATCCCCGTTTTTTAGGGGGGGGGTCTTAAAACTGACGGCAGAGTTTCCCTAAGAGAAAGGGGCCCGTACTCCGTGTGTAGGGAAACCGGAGTCCTTTCCAGACCATTTTTGTCTAAAAACTGATGGCAGGAGCCCGGCTAAACCAAAGTAATCCCCACATCAGGTAGGGAATATGGGAAGTTGTAGCTCGAGGGCAATGGAAGAGATCCCCTTGGATAAATTACTTGAGGCTTGGGATGAAAGGCAAGTGCTTGTCCTAACTGGAATGAATAAAAAAGAAGCGAAAAGAATTTGCAAAAAGTGGGCTTTATTGCGAGATGACATGGGTAGACAAATTTGGCCTGATAGCGGTACTTCAGATTATAAAACCCTGAAAGCACTTAGAACACGCATTAAGCCCAGCCAAATACCCTATTGGTACTGCTGGGCTGAAATTGCTAGGACCAAAGACCTGACTGAGGGAAAAGATCAGGAAAAGCCTGAAACCCATTCCCGGGAAGGGATGACTGAGGCACGGATTGTGGCTCCCCTTCTAAGCAAGCCAGTGCCAGGCAGAAATAGGGGACAACTAGAATATGTTTTTACCCACACTCCCTTCTCTGCCTCTGACCTAGTCATCTGGAAAAAGGATACCCCAGCTTTCAGGGCTGATCCTCAAACAGTAATTCAAACCCTGAAATCTATCATAGACAGCCATAATCCATCCTGGGGTGATATGACCCAGCTGTTACAAGTCTTTCTAACGAAAGGCGAACTATTAAAACTGTTTGAAAAAACAGACCAAATAGCCAAACTACCAACTATCCCTGGTCAGGCAGCCCCAGCCCACATCGCATGGCCAGTACATCGCCCTGACTGGGACTACAATGATACCAGTTACTGGGATGAATACACAAGAGCAAAAGATAACTTACTAGAAGCTTTAGAGGAAATAGGAAAAAAGCCTTTAAACTGGTCCAAATTTCAAAAAACAACATAAAGGGAAAGGAAAACCCTGATGCCTTTTGGGTCCGCCTGTCAGAAGCAGCTACTGCATATGCCCACCTAGACCTTAGCTGCCTGAAGGACCAAAGGATTTTAGCTTCAGCCTTCATGGACCAGTCCACCGTGGATATCAGAGCATTTCCATCACTTCGTCTCTAACTGGCCAACCTTAGACATAGCAGAGTTGCGCAGGTTCGCTAACTTTGTCTATGATCAAGGAGACAAGCTGAAAGAGGAAGAGGAAGATAGAAAGAGACGAATAGAAAGACAGGAAGACTTAAAAATGTTTGCTGTAATGCAACATGATGCCAGACAAACGCCAGGTAAAACCTCCTATAATTCAAAGAAATGCTGGCATTGCGATAAAGCAGGATGGGCGCAAGGCAAATGCCAGCATTGTTATAGGTGCGGACAGGAAAGTCATTTCAGCAGGCAATGTAGGCAACACCCCTCCTGCAACCGGTATCACCCACCACCTAGAAACATGAGGCCAGGCAATAATCCAATCCATTACACTGAGCAACAAAGTTTCAGTCACCAGGCAGCACCCAGCGCTCCCTTTCCTCCAATAAATAATAACAATAGACATCAATGGGAGCAAAGAAGAGAACATGATTTACCCCTTTTCCTGACTAAAACATGACAATGAAAGCACTGAATTCATGGCTACCTTTAACGGGCTGGTTATCCCCCTAGAAAATGGCCCAGAAGGGGCCATTGTCACCATTCTTATAGGAGAAAAGAAATACAATTGCTTAGTTGATGCTGGAGCCACCTCCTCATTAATTACTGAACCACCATATAAAGCTTCAGTGGCTGAAGGGGCTCGGGATAGCATAATGGGAGTGTGGCGGGGGGGAATAGTCCCTGTAAAATTTACCCACAATGTACCAGTAGAACTAGGATCTTTCACAGTAGAACATGCATTTACTATTTGCCCCCAGTCCCCACTATCTCTACTAGGAAGGGATCTCCTATGTAAAATGGGAGTTACCATAACATGTGACAAACAGGGGCTGCAATTGGAAATCCCAGAAAAAGGCACACACAAGACAATCATGCTGATAACCAGCAACACAGGACTTCATGAAGATTTAAAAAGCCTGCCACCCGCCTTATGGGGCTGGGATGCATCAGAAGTGGGACTACTTAAAGGAGCAACACCTGTTACTATCCAAGTGAAACATAGACCACCTCACAGCATGCACCTCACAGCACAAGTCTTCACACATATATTCCAGGGCCTGGGCATTACCCAAAACCTCCTTGCGCCCTATTCTCTGATATCATCAGGAGCAATGGAGAGAGCAAACAAAGAGGTGAAGACCCTACTGGGCAAACTCTGTCAGGAGACACACCTCTCCTGGCCACAAGTGCTCCCAATTGCCCTCTTTTATATCAGAACCAGACCAAGACAAGATATAGGTATTTCCCCCTTTGAGATCCTTTTTGGTCGGGAATCCCCCCGATTCCCTACAAGGCCTAGATCCTCATTTCCTTTGCTTAGATGGGAGGATAGGGTTCTTTCTTCTTATCTTACAGCCCTGCAAAAGAGACTACAGACCCTATGGACCCAGAGTGCGCTGACACAGACCTTACCCCTGGAAGAAGCCCTGCATCCATATGAGCCAGGAGTTTGGGTGTGGATCAAGTTCTTCACCAGAACCTCCCCTCTACAACCCAGGTGGAAAGGACCCTACCAAGTCTTACTGACTACACACACCACCATAAAGGTTGCTGAACGAGACTCTTGGATACGTTGGACACATGCAAAGCCAGCAGTCATAGACCATAGCCAAACTCCACCACAATCAATCCCACCCATCAAACTCAAGAAAGATCGAGACACAGATCAATGGACGCTTGCAGCATTCTTGAATCACACCACTGTGAGGAACTAAGTGCAAACGTTGCATTACACAAAACTGGACTCCCAGGTGCTGAGTTATAAACTTTTTTATTTTTTTCTCTCACCTTCTCCATTTTTTCGTCATATTTTTTTTTAACAAAAAGGACTTTAACCATACCTTTCTAATAATTTTTTGATACTTGACTTTTTACATTGCTAAAAAGGGTGGGGGGGAAGGAATCTAGCAATGGGGAACATGAAATGCAATATATACTATGTATTATTATTTGTAACAATTGTAACACTTGTAACACAAGCAACTGCGTTCCTGGAACCAAAGCTTATCCCAGAGAAAGGAAACGTATGGGAATATTTAGCAAGAGAAATACTCAACACCACTAATTTTTGCTTAGCAGGAGGGAAATCAGTCAAGGACATCTTAACTACATGCCTAATGGGAGTAGCAACTAGGCCACATAACATAATTAACTACACCACATTTAGAAACCTTCCTGACTCCTACGAAAGCATTTTTAGCTGGGGCTACTCTACAAAAACCAAGGACCACACCATGTACACCCTACACATCGCTGCAGTAACCACCTCTGAGAAATGCTTTAATGTCACTAGGTGCAGCACACATAGGATCGCAGAATGCACCAGTCTTAGCAACATAGAATTAAAATGCAACTACACAGAGATCATATCATTCTCATGATATGAAAAACCAGGGTGGTTTTTCCTTTGTGGCTTAAAAGCCTACTCATACCTTCCTGCAAATGCCACCAATGGCCCCTGCACCTTGGGAAGGTTGATCATGCTTATGCCATCCTTAAAGAGATGGCACAGGAGAACCTTCCAAACCTTAGACTCAGACTGTGACTCCAAAGTCTCCCTTCCCACCAAAACAGAATATGTCTCATTGGCAATATCCCTGGTAGGCGTACCTGGATTGGCAGTGCAAAATTCTAAAAATTTGAATAGACTAGCATGTACCCTGGCAAAAAGCTTGAATTCCACCTCCCATGGCCTGGATGTCCTTAACAGAGAACTGAGGGAGGTCAGAGAAGCCACCCTGGAGAATAGGGCAGCCTTCCTATGCTTCCTTCTCTTGAAGCATAATTATGGCTGCGAAACATTCCAAGGGATGTGTTGCTTCAATCTGGATGAAACCTCAGAACTCGTAGGGAGGGACATCCACCACCTGAAAGAGCTAGCTCAGAATATTGGTCAGGAGCAATCATTCCTGGACTTTTCATGGCTCTTCTCATGGATGCCAGATTTCCATTGGCTCAAAATCCTTATAACAACCACAATCACCATTTGTGTCTTTGGAGCCCTCATGTGTTGCCTCTGTCAATGTATACCACCCTGCCTCAGCTGCCTAAAAGCCTGTATTCCCTCTCAAAGGAGAAAATTAAAAGGGAGACAGGCAGCCATGATGATGATCCAGATTGATCACAAATACCAAGTATACCCAGACATACAATCAGAGACCACCCTCTAGAAAAATAAAATAAAATGAAGGATTGTGGAAAGGGAACTTCATGAGGACAGTGGTGTCACCCAAGCAGGAAAAGCCCAAAGGGAACATCAGGCCAGCCATAAAACAAACTTGCATAGGAAAAGGAATCAAATAAAAGGTATTAAAGAAGCCCCTTAGACAAAAGCCCAAATAATTAAGAAAACTAGGGAAACAAGAAAAGAAAACCCTTACAAACACAAGACATGCCAAATCAGCAAAACAAACAGACAAAAGACACAAAATATATTACAAAGGAATCAGACAGGAGATTGCCACAAAAACAAATATAAGAAACCATTAAGCTAAAAAAGATTAGGACGAAACCGGTAAAACAATCAAACCACCCCGCAAAGTTTGCCTTCCACACCTCATGGAGTTTACCCTCCTGCGGGGAAAAAGACAACCCCTGACAGGATTTAAAACATTAAGAAATACAAACAAAAGCACTCACACAAAAGGAGAAAAGGGTATAAAAATCAGGGACTTACCATTCAAAGGTAGCTAGCCCAGGAACGCAGACTTCTTGCTGTATCTCACCTTCCTGAAAAATAAAAAGATCCAGCTTTCAAGCAGTTGTCTGTATCCTTGCGCCGGAGCTCTCCCAGCGGGAAAATCGAATCCTCAGAAGAAAGGCATTTTGACAGCCTTTCAACAGTGGGATATCCTCCTTTGTTCTGAAAGGTGGTTGGCATCATCTTTTTGACTTTCTGAAGGTCCCTCAAAATCTGAGGACCGAAGGTAATTGTTGAAATATTGCAATGGCTCCATTATAATTAACATTTTCTCTTTGCCTGATATTTTTCTGCATATTAGCTTTATGTCTTTTTTTCTATTTTAACATTGTGCTTTTTTTTTGTTTCAAACTTGTTTTAAAATAATAATCTTTGTATATGTTATTTTTAGTATTTGTACATTCATTAGATGGGGGACATATAATTTTGACAAATTAATTAAGTAAGTAAGAAAAGGAAGGAAGGAAGGAAATGGATGTATGGGTATGCTCTCTCTCTCCCGTTGCAAAGACACTGAAATAACTCAAAATCTTTACAGTTTCCTTGGAAGAATACGTTTCCACAATAGCTATCGGTGACCTATCCACCTTCCCGCCCTGTCTGCGTGCTCTTCCTCTGCCCCACACCTGGTATCCCATTCGTCCGAGCTAATTTTGTATTTGTAGGTGGGCTGGAAGATGACATCTCCCTCTGTGAAGTCTTCAAACACCTTCTTTGCCTCCATTTGGCTCTTCAGCTGGCAGGAGAAAAAAGTGAAGACATGAGGATATGTTCATGAGAACAAGATTAGTATCTTGGTCTCTGAGGAGTCCATGTTGCTTTGGTGCACATGTTTAATGTTAGCAGGCAAAAGATTCTCCAGCAACATGAGGTTTCTACTCTTGTTGCTTCAAGGACAAATTCCAAGCACCTTTTGTCAACTGTAGCATGTTGCAATCCTAGGAATGTATTTGCTCCCAATTTTTGTTTTTTGTTTCCAAATACAAACTGATAAAGTCTTGGCTCATAACACACCAGATTTATTTAGGTTTTAAAAAAAGAAAATGTGGATAATTGATGTGGCATCAATGCCAAGTGATGGTAGAATAGAAGATAAAGAACTGGAGAAAAGTGCAAAGTATTGAGATCTGAAAACTGAAGTTGAAAAATCACAAGTAGTCCTTGACTTACAACCATAATGTGGGTTATCACACGACAAACCTGGAATTTTATGACTTTTTTGCAGCCATTGTTAAGTGAATGCCATTGCTCTTAATTGAATGCCATGATCATTAAGTGAACCAGTTTGCTATGGGTTTTGTCAAAACAACAGAGGAAAATGCTGTTTTCTGGCAAAAACGTTGTAAAATACAGTTGCATGACTGCAGAATGCTGCAAATGGCCATAAATGCAGGTCAGTAGCCAAGCACTTGAAATGGGATCATCACGTGACCATGGGGGTGAGGAGGCATCGGAACTTCAGAAGCAGGTTATCAGTAACCCTGGGGGAGGTCCACTGTAACTTCAAACAGTAAGGGCTGTAGGTCAAGGACTACCTACACAGCATAAATTGACAGCACTGGTCTGAGTGGGTCCCAGTGATTCCACTGTGTGCCATACCAAAACATTTCTGGACCGCACTTCAAAATCTGCATGTTGACAAAATTTCCACGTGTCAATTACAAAAGGCCACCCTTCTTGGATCCTCACATACACTATGCCAAGACATTATGACATCCCAGGTTCTTTGGAAGAAATTGATGTCCAGAAGGCCATTACCAGCTAAAGAACTGGCAACTAAGACTTCACATCATTGTCTGTATAATAATTTATATGCCACATTCATTTTCCACCCTCATTTTCTGCAAAGATGTTTAAGGATCTGTCTGCTGAATATTGGAAATGCCCAAAAGCAAAAACATATTGGACAAAAATATATAAATGGTTGGAAAAAATGATAAAGCAACATATTGATTTTAAACCAGAAATATTTCTGTTGGGCATGTTATCAAATAAGTATAACAAGGGGATACATATTTGATTTTACATATATTGACTGCAACCAGAATTATATTGGAATGGAAGAATGAAGAGACCCTTGTTCTGTATTCTGTACAGTGGTAGATTTGTCTTCTGTACAGATGCAGATAGATAAACTCAACAAAACGTCCATAACAAAGTACTTTTATTGGTTCATCAGGTATCATCATAACTCACATTTGTGATGAAGTTCTTCTTTAATGACCAATCCTTTGCATATCTGTCTTGTAGTTAAAAAGATGGTTATCTTCTATCCTTTTTCCCTCATCTCATAGCGATAGAAGTAGAACAGTTACCATGGGTCTGTGAGTTCAGCCAAGAGTGAGGAAACCTTCTCCAACCCATCGAGGGTCAATTTAGTGACCAATCAGGATTACAGATGTGGTCACATGATATGGACTTCATTTACCGGGATACCTTAACTACAGTTACCATCCCCTTTAAGGGGACAGCTCTATCCAATTGCCATACACTAGCTGGGCAGCACATCCTTATAGATGAAAATGTGATTTAAAAAATATTAGAATGTGCAGAAATGGAGAGATTAACATTTACAATTAAGGAAAAGAAACTTGACTTGGGACTTATTTTATCAATGGTTAGCTGACAAGAACAGAAGTTAGAAACATGGAAATATAAGAAAAGGAACAACGATAAAAGGGAGACTTGTTAAAATGGATAAGCAAATATCAATATTATTATGATCGTTATGATAGAATGAATATCAATGTAATGAATATTGTTGTGAACACTTCGATGATTATTTCCTAAAACTATTTGCACCCAGACAACACACTGTTTAACAAAACATGGAATTTTTATATGTTATAAAATTAAAAATGTTATGCAAAAAAAATTACATGCCACATTGGACTTGGTGGTTTACTAATTGTTAAAAACATTGTTAAACATGTTAAAAACAACTCTGGTAGAAAACTATGGCCATTTGAACACCCTTCAGAAGTTCTGGAGACCAAACTCTCCACTGGCTAGTTTCATAGCCAGTTCCTAATCCTGAAGAAAATTTTCCTGGGAAGGGGGAAGCCTTCAAAATCAACCCCTTGATCCTCTGGGCAGCTTGGGCTTGCAAGCTTTGGAGCTGAGCTGAGAAACTGACCACGCAAGACTCCAGCTGGCAGTTGGGGCAATCAAGAAGCAAATCACCCAGAAACAAATAACAATACAAGGTAAAAAAAAAAACAAAGATAGCAGAGATAACAAACCTAGAATGGAATGAAGAAAAATAAGAAAAGGGCATCACTCAACTCTTGCCAAACTTTTTGATCCTTTGAAACACTGGTTGGATGGTGGCTGTTCAAATCTCAGGGTGAGCCTCATCTCAGACACGAAATAATGTAAGAGACAAGGGTGGGCTTCTGAGGTCACAACAGATGTCATTGTTTAACTGAAGGAACTTGGAGTACGTTAGGAATTGATAGTCACCTAACAGTTGGGTTGGAAATATATAAACCAGGATAGACATTTAATACTGTCTCTTTAAGGGAATGCTAAAATTGTAAATGGGTGTGGTTCCTCAAATGGCCATAAGATGGAGCCAGAAACCTGGTTTCCTTGTTGTTGCTAGATGTTCTGATGTTCGATGTTGGTTTGCATTTTTTCCCTATTTACTGTTGCTGATTGTTGTTGTTCTTGGATTGCTGTAAGTCTGTTACTGAACTGTTTATGATACTGGACTTTGTTATTTGGATTGTCCCTGGACTGAAAACTGATTGCTTTAACTGTGTATGACTTGGACTGCTTGTTGGACATTGCTTAACCGTTTACTGGAAGTAAAACCTATATTTTACTATTCAGTGTATCTGTGTGCTGGTCGTGTGTTATTCAACATTACTCTCACTATGTCTCCCTGTGTGCACTCATTCTCCTAATAGGGAATTACCTCAACACTGGTTATGGGCCCAGGCCATACGAGGCTCAGATAACTGAGAGTTAGTGTAAATACACAGTACCGTATAAAGACAGCTGTTTACTGTTTAATTGTGGGTTACTGTCCTGTTAAAGATGGCACAAGACCCTTCAACAAGTCTATCACTGATAACTCGATTGAATGGAACAAACTATGTTTCCTGGTCTATGGAGTGCAGTCTACTTCTGCATAGAGAAGGGTTAGGGAATACAGTTCAAGATGCACCTGATGTAAACGCTTGGGATCCATAATGAGATCCCAATAATAATGAGGAGGATACCCAGAAGTTAGCTGATTTAAAATGGAACGAACAAGCTCTTTGTATATTTGGACTAACACTGAGTGACCAGCAGCTAGTCCATATTTGTGGAAAGAGTCTACTGCTAGGTGTTGGGAGAATTTGAAGAGGATTTATGTTCGTGACAGTGTAGGTGCACACATACATCTTACATGTAAACTGTTTAGAGCATGTCTTCTGAAAAGTGGAGATATATTAGCTCATTCGAACTTAATGAAAAGAACTTTTCAAGAGCTACGTGAACAGGAACTGATATTTTCAGAACTGCATCAGGTTTACATCATTTTTTCCTCATTGGATGAAAGTTATGATGATTACATATCTTCACTGGAAGTCCTGACCAGAAATGAACTGACATTGACTGACATAACCGGACGATTGTTAGAAGAGGCAAGAAGAAGGCTGGAAAGAAACCAACTGAGAGAAAAACAACCACAAGAAGAGGATTTGTCTTCAACTGCCTATACTGTTAGGAAATGTTTTTCTTGTGGGGCTAAGGGCCATATAGCTAGATTCTGTAAGAAGGGAAAATGACAGAATACTGCTGCTAATCACCAGAAGGCTAAGAATGTTAATTTAGCTATGTCTAGCAAATCAACTGTAAATCATGATTTGTGGGTAGTTGATAGTGGAGCATCGAAGTGCATTACTAGAAATAGAGAGAGGTTTGTAAAGATGTCCATGAGTAAGCAACATGTATAATTGGCAAATGGATGGAAAACGAAAGCATCTGGTGAAGGTATTGCATATTGTTCATGTGTAAATGAGCATTTATCTATGTTATATGTACCTAAACTGAAATTTAATTTGTTATCAGTAAGGGCTTTAGTTAATATTGGGGAGATATAGGGGAGATAACTGTATAATAAAGAAGAGGGTAAAAGTGTTACTGCTACTTTAGAGAATGATTTATATGTTATACATGAAGACCAGTTGCAGATGGCTAACTCAGTTTATACCAATGTTAAGCCACATGACAAATGCATACATTTACTGCATAGGCGTCTGGGGCACATTAATTTCAAAATGCTGAAACAAACTGTTGAATTGTCAGGAGTAAAATTAAAACCCTGTAGCAAGTACTTAAACTGTAATGCCTGTAGTCAGGAGAAAAGCAAGGTTACTCCAGCCAACAGACTGAATGGGTTCAAGACCAAAGAACCTTTAGAGGTTGTGCTTGCTGACACAATTGGTCCTAAGAAACCCAGTTTGGGAGATGGCTGCTATGTTTTGAGTATAATGGATCATTACTCACGGTAGTTTCTGCTATTTAATGAAAAACAAAACAGAAACATTCCAACATTCAGGTTTGCCTGAAACACTGTGGGGTGAAGCCATAATGTGTAGCAACCATGTGTTAAACAGTGTGGTGAACACAACAACTGGTGAATTGCCATTCACTCATTGGCATGGCAGAAAACCAAATTTAAGTTACCTACATACATTTGGAGTTAAAGCATGGGTGCATATTCCCTCACAAGTAAGACTAAAAGGACAACATAGAGCTAGGAAATTATTTTTCGTAGGTTACGACGCCAACCATAGATCATTTAGATTCTGGGATCAAGGCACAGCTAATATTTACTGTAGCACTAGTGCTAAATTTCTTGAGTACATTGGATGGCATAAACTAGAACAGAAATCCAACAATGATGTTGTTATCAACACCCAAATAGTCCCTAAAGATGAGATGGTTAAATCATCAATAGCCATTAAAAAGGAAGAACAGGCGCAGGAGGAGGTAGAAGAACAGGAGCAGGGTATCATGTTACAGGGTAACTGTTCTACTTCTATCACTACGAGATGAGGGAAAAAAGGATAGAAGATAACCATATTTTTACCTACAAGACAGATATGCAAAGGATTGGTCATTAAAGAAGAACTTCATCACAAATGTGAGTTATGAGGATACCTGATGAACCAACTTTGTTATGGATGTTTTGAGTTTATCTATCTACATCTGTACAGAAGACAAATCTACCACTGTATAGAATACAGAACAGTGAACCAATACCATTCATTTGTCTGGCAAAACCACTGTTTATATTTTTGTAAATTGAGTTTCATGTCTCTAACTTTTAATGTGGCAGCATTTTTAAACATTTGTGAGGGAGAATTGAAACCTCTGGTCACCTGTGACAAAGCCAGGAGGCTGCATTGCAGAAGCTATTTCATTTTCTCCATGTTTATCTTTTATTGTCCAGAAAGACAGGACGGGATGTGGGACCCCATTGTTTTGCTGACAAGGTGAATAGGTGACATCTGACGAGGTGCCCCAGAACTATTGGGGAGGCAGCAGTAACTGGTAGGCAGATACTTCAGGTAGGTTTATGAAGAGATGGTATGTAACCCCCAGCACTTCATCCAGACCTAGGCCTACAGCCTGTCCCTCAAGTGTGCCTTCTTTCTCCATTTCCAGACTGGGAGCCTGTGGGGAGGATCTCTCTCTTGAAATTGGAAGGATTCTACTTGGGAGATAGGATTCCTTGAAGGCCAAAGGACTCCTCTAATTTTATTTGAAGAAGATAAAGGGGTTGAGAACAGCATAGAATCATAAGGCTGGAAGGGACCTTGGAGGTCTTCTAATTCGACTCCCTGCCCATGACAGGAGACTGTATATCATCCCAGGCAAACACTTGTCCACTCTATTCTTGAAACACCCCAGTAGTGGAGCACCTACAATTCCAGGAGGCAAGTTTTTCCTTTGATTAATTGTTCTTGTGGGCAGGAAATTTCTCCTTGGTTCTAGGTTGGATCACTCTTTAATGATCTTCCATCTGTTGTTTCTTGTCCCATCTTCGGGATCTTTGGAAAATAAGTCAACTCCCTTCTCTTTGTGGTAGCTCCTCATATACCAGAAAACAGCTATTGTATCACCCCAATTCTTCCCTTCATTATGCTAAACTTACTTCCTTGTTCTCTGAACTATTCATTGTATGATTCAGCCTCCAGACTCCTTATCATCTTAGTTGCTTTTCTCTACACACTTTCTAGGGCCTCAGCATTATTTTTGTATCATGGTGACAGAAATGGATGCAATAATCCAAGTGTGGCCTCACTAGTGCAGTATAAAGCAGCACTATCACTTCTCGTGATCTTGATGCTGTCTGTCTGCTGGTTCAGTTTAGGACTGCATTGGCTTTTGGGGAGGCAGCCCCAACACCCTCTCTCTGTGTATCTCCATGTTCTTATGCACCAGCACCCAAAAGATATAAGGCTGAATGAAGACAACACATGTACCCTGTGGCTCTAATGGCTTGGCGGTTTGCCATTTGTGGCTCTCTTCTGTCCAATCAGCTGGCCTTGTGTGCTGGGACCTGGGGGGGAGGGGGAGGCCTTTTTGCACTGTAGAAGTAAATGCACGCCAAGTCCCTCTAGCAGCAGCAGCAGCAGCAGCAATTCCTACCTGCAACACAACGTTTCCTAACCTCCCTCATGAACACCTGCGTCTGGGAGCCAAAAGGCAGCCGCACCAGCAAATTGACCTCAGGTGAGACAATCCAGATGGTGACTGTTCTGTCGCCAGTAAAGAGACTCGCAGACCGGAGTTGAATTCAGCTCTTTTTAATAATAACAGTAACTTCAACTGCAGTCAAACCGCAGCAGCCCTTTTTATAGCGGCTGCTCCAAGGCTCGCAACCAATGACATTTAGTTAAACTTCCCGCCGCTATTGGCGGCCAATCAGGTACTAATGTTACTAACCAATCGTATCATTGCTTCTGTTAACCAATAGAAACATGGCCTTAGAAGTCTCTATTTAAATAGACATCTGATCCTGCATGTGAATAAGGCAAGAGCAGAGTGGCCTTGCTGTCTGCAATCAGTGTGCAATGGAGCTCTGCCTCAGGACACCAAGTCCTGCCTTGCAGACCAGCTCCATCCGACTGGCGGCCCCTTAGGGCCATCAGGGCCAAACAGGAGAGGCCCTGTGACTGCAATCCAGTGTGCAGAGCTGAGTGCTCTTTCAGGGTTCAGCCAGGGCTTCTCTGAGCAAGTAAGAAAGAGGGCCAAGAGGAAAGAGCAGCTGGCAGGAAGGGGTGAACAACTGTCTAGCCGATGAACAAAGGGGTTGCCTGCAGCTAGTGAGCAGCCAATTCTGCTGAGAAGCTGCAGGAGGAAGAAGGTTAGGAAGGAGGGAAATTGTACAGCAAAGGTCAAGGGCAGTTCTAGGAAACAAATTTCCCCTCTCAATTAATGGGGGAAGAAAGAGAGACCAGGGTCTGAACAGGTGCTGGACCACGTTTGCGTAGGACACATTTGAGCTCATGCTGATACTACTCCAGGGTGGGGCGTATTTCTGCAATTAGAATCTCAGAATTCAAAGTTGTTCTTTTTTTTTATAAATTTTTTTATTGTTTTTAACACACAAACAAACAGACAAAACATAAAAGCATCAGCTCTCCCGTATTTATATACAAACAGTGAGTCGGTTGGTTCATCAGTTTTGTGCATTCACTTCGTAGTCACAATTGCAATTACCTTATATAATAACTCTTATTGTCAATGCAAACTTATATATCATCATATCATTATTAAAGAAAAAGAAATTTGACTATACTTTTATTCAATCATGCCTTATGAGATAACTATATTTTAATTAATTTATTCTATAACAAGTCATATAGTTACCAGTTCTATCCTAAATAAAAGAAAAAAAAAAAAAAAAACCATTATATAAATATATATCAAATACGAAAACGAAAAAGAAAAGTGAAATCAATATTATTCCTTATTGTCTAACATTCTAAATATTCTGTTTTTGTATTTCATCATTCAGCCATTGATAGAAAAGATCCCAAATTATATAAAATTGTTTATCTTCTTGCTCTCTAATTTCAAAAGTCAATCTACTCATCTCAGCACATTCCAATATTTTCTTTATAACTTCTTCCTGCAATGGAATTTTCTCATTTTTCCAATTTTTTGCAAATACAATCCTAGCCGCAGTTAATACATTTACAATCAAATATTTCAACTCTTTACTATAAACATCTGGTAAGATTCCCAATAAGAAAAGCTCCGGTTTCAAGTCTATATGCTTCTTTGTCATTTTTTCCAACCACATGCGGATTTTAGTCCAATATTTTCTAAGAATTCAAAGTTGTTCTTAAGGCCTTTGCAGAGGAAAAGGAAGCAGTTGGGTTTCAGGGGAGAAAGAGAGTCAGCTTCCTGCAAGAAGTCCACCTTTAGGAGAGCACAACGAGTGACAGAAACACCAGTTGCCTCCCCAGATGGCTTGACTCCTGCAGATAGGGACCTCTCCCACTTGGACCTCCCTAGGGCAGAAACCTGGCCCCGCTTTGTTTCATGACAGATCTTTCCCTCTAATTTCCAGGAAATATTGAGGTAGGAAAGCAGGGGTCTCCCAAATGTGCAAGTGCCACCATTGTCCATGGACAGGAGGGGAACATAAGCAGAGAAAAGCAAAGTTTGTGCTGGTGGCCCTTGGCAATAGGTTCTGTACTCTCTGTCTCCTATCCAGGGTCTATCATGGCGGCCATTTCAGTGTGTCAGTATCTCTCTTGTTTCTATTTATGTTCATGGAAGTTTCTGGAGAACTATCCTGATTCCTGTAATAGGTACCATGTTTAAGGAAGGATCAAGTGGAGCATTCCAAAGCAAACAAGATAACAGGAGCTTCACTTGATGGTGCTGGGTATGCTTATCTTGAGGAAGAGAAGAAGATGGGGAGGAGGCAACTACAGGAGACATGGTCATGGTCTTAAAGCATCTGAAGGGCTAAAAAGACGCAGCAGAACTGTTGAGAGTTGCTCCAGGAGACAGGACAAGGAACAAAGGTTTTAATTAAAATAAGTAGATTTCAGTTGGATATCAGAAACAATTTTGTAATAGTACAGTGGGGGTTAAACTCATTGGAACTGATTGCCTCAGGAGGTCGCAGACTCTCCTTTGCTGGAGATGTTGGGGCAAGATGCCGGTGACCCTCTGACCCACGGGATGCTGCAGAGGTGGATCCCACACTAACAAGAGTATTTTATTCTACTTGTTCAGACCTCAACCTAGAAAATGGATTTTGGAGAAACTGGAAACAGTTCACAGAAAAACTATACAGAAAACCAGAAATTAAGTTCTCTGATAAAGAGAAGTAAAGAAACTGGAAATGTTTTGCCTTCAGAGACAAGACTTGGGAGTAAAATGATGGCCGCTCTTCAATTATCTGAAAGGAAATCCTACAGGTCAAGATTTTTGTTATACTCCATGTTAGAACAGGACATGCATCAGTTTAAGTTGCAGGAAGGCAGTTTTCAATGGAGCAGTAGAAAAAGTATAATAACAGAAAGAACAAATCTGGCAGGAAACCAATTACCCAACAAAATGGCATGCTCTTTCTTATTCCCCAGTGTTCATGTTCAGGCCGGACAACCATCATTTGTGAAGCAAAAGATTCCGCTTCATGATTAAATGATGCCTCCAAATTCTGAGGTTTTAGGATCTGCAGAGCTAAAGCTCAAAACTGAAACTTGTCATTATCAGTCTTTGTGTGATGCTGTGAATAAAAATGACATTCTTGACCTTGTATATGTTAAGATTTCCAGGAAATACAGATAATCCTCAACATGCAACTATTCATTCTGGAACTGTTTGAGGTTCTACCACCACTGAAAAAAGTGACTTATGACCATCCATGATCTGTGGTCATGTGACCAAAACTCAGACCCTTGGAAACTGGCGTATACTTATGACGGTTGCAGTGTTCCAAGGTCATGTGACACTTTTTGCAGCTTTCTAATAAGTAAAGCCAATGGGGAAGCCAGATCCACCTAACAATCATGATACAAAGTATCCATGGAGATTCTCAGTCATCCTGGCCCTGGTTGTCCCAAAGATGCTTTTTCAAGAGGCAGCTGGACTTTCTTGGTTTTCTTTGAAGACGTTTCGCTTCTCATCCAACATCTTCAAAGAAAAACCAGAAAGTCCAGTTGAAAAAGCACCTTTGGGACTAAGGTAACAGGTAGTAACTAAGGTTACTAAGCTAACAGCTGGTTAATTAACAGGTTAATTCACTTAACCGCCGTCTTGTTTGGAAAGGGAAATATTGGGCTGAATTGTGGTTGTGAGGATTACCTGTATGGAAGAGTAATGCTATATGTGACAACGTAAGTCAAATTATCAAGATAAAAGTGACTCTCTAAACAAATGGGATAAATAGAAATTGATTCTAGCCGTCATGAGACAAGGAAATGAGACAAGGAAAAAAAAGGCGGGGCTGTTGAAGTTTAGAGTGGTTTCCTTATGTGACTTCAGTGTTTCTTGCCTCTTTTCTCCTGATTTGCAGAATGGGATTTTTCCACTTGGGAATGGACTTCTGCATATTGCATGACAGGCTGTAGAGGTTCATTTTCATGGATGCAGAATTTCGGTGTGTCAGGGGCCAGTTATTCTGGTGCACAACAGTCAAAATATTGCGCTTCTGGCAGAAGAGGGAGGTGCAAAGGGATTTTCAGGAAAAGAAAAAGGCTTTTCATTTGCAAAAGTTACAGCTGGAGGCAGTCTGCTTATCTAGAGTGGGCAACTCCGTCTCCATAAGCACTGCCAGAAGAGAGAGAACAATTAGTCTGAACTATGGAAGTGCCACAAGTGTGCCCCAACCCTCTTCCCCCAGCAGATCACTGGTGAATAAGAGTCATACCTGTGTGGAAATGCTGGTGTTGCCCTTGGTCTGTGCAGAGCCAGTTATCTAGATATGAATGGTGTGCCAAACTGAGCCAGTGAAAATTGTAGCAGCAGCTTTTTCCTCACCTGCTAACTTTGGTCTCTTCCACCCTTGCTTTGGTTTGAACAGGCTTGGCATGCTGCTCTGGTTAGTTGATGGCTTAATGGTATCTGCAGGGCCAGAACCCGGATGAGGCTGTTCTGTGGACCCAGTTCTGGAGAGGATGGGTTCATGTTGGTCTCCTCTTCAGGCCTGGAGACCAAATGGGCAAAACCCACCAGAGAGGGGAGCAACAGGCATCCCAGTGCCCTACCTTCTTCCAGCGCAAAGCCCTCCTCCAGGCGCAGCACCCGCTTCAGACACAGGTCCTCGGCAGCAATGGCCATGCCGCGGTGGCTGTACAGGCAGATCCTGCGGGCACAGCAAGGAGAGCCCCTTCCGGTGAGCCCCGTCCTACCTGCTGGTCCCCTCGGCCCCAAGGCAGGCCCGGCTCCAGCTGGGCAGCGGCTGCCTCTACTCGCCTGGGCAGAGTCATAGCCCACCCCCTCAGCCCCACCAAGCTAAGGCTCAAATGGCCGGGAGGAGCAGCCTGCGGCAATCGCTTCCCTCCCTCCCAGGTTGGGACCATCGCTGGGCGCGCAACTAACGGAGATCCGAAGCGCCGGCCGGGCAAGCGAGCAAAGGCTCCTCCGGTGAGCCGGGCTGCCTTCCTAAACAGCCGCCTCACGCCAGGCCAAGCGTGGCTGGTTAATTCCACGGCCCCTCCCGAGCGTCTCCGGCTGGCTGGTGCCGGGAAGAGCCGCGGCTTGGCTGGGCTGCCCTTCCCCCGGCCTTCGCCAGGAGGGCAGGCGGCGGCGGTGGCGGCGGGCACTCACAGGCATCTCCCGCCTGTTCCACCACCAGGCTCCCTTGCACGGCCTGCGGCGAACAGTCAAGGGAAAATTCGGAACAGCCGCAGGAGCAGCTCGCCCACCCGCCACATCAGCCGCTCGGGCTCCGCCCGCAGCCGCCGCGCCCTGCCTGGTCCCACCGGGCAGCGCAGCATCGACTCCAGCCCGCTGGCGCCTCCCCCGGCCAAGGATACGGCGAGGCACATCTGCCCGCCAGCCAGCGCCTCCTGGACGACCCCCGACTGGTCCAGGCGGGCCGCCGGGCGCACGAAGACCGCGAAGCGCCTGGCTGAGTTGCGGCGGCGTTTCCGGACAGCAACGGCGGCGGCCTGCGGGGGTGGAGAGGCTGACGAAAGCATCGGGGGCTGGCGGCTCTTGCGCCGGGGGTGCGGGCAGAGCGGGAGGGGACCACGAGGGCTGCGTGGCCGGAGCTCGGCGGGAACGGCGGCAGCGCCCTGGAGCGCCGGATGGAGGAAGGGTTGGCCGGCGCCCGGGGCTCCTCGCTCGGAGGAGCGCGTTCCCATCCGGCCCCCGAAAGCGCGGCACTCCGGCCGAGAGCTCTCTCGAGGCGCCCGAATGGAGAATGGTCCGGACGCTGCAGCCTCTTCGGGGAGGCTCCGGGAAGGCGGCTCCCTTCCTTGCGCCGTCCTGTGCCTCCCGCAGAATCGGCGAGCTAATTGCACGGCGGGCCCCTCCCCTCTTCACCCCCGATTCCCAGGCGAATCACACTCCCGAATCGCTGCAGGGTGTCGGAGACTTTATTTGCACAGGCTAGTAAAGGAAACAGCGCAGGTTGAACACCGAGCAATGGGAAGAGCCTGTCCAGAGAGGAGGGGTAGCATCGGTCCCCACCCCACCCTGTTCCCCTTATGCTACCCTGCCTTAGAGGTGCGGCCGCGGAGCAACCTGGCCGGAATATTACGCAGTGAAGGGCGGGGAGGGGGGCAGCGGGGACCTCTCTTGCCGGGAAAACGCCGCTTTCTTCGGTGGGAGGAGGAAGATCAGTGAGACGTCCTGCCAAAACGCTACGTTGAGCCCCTAGAAAGGGAAGCTAAGAAAAGGGGAGGTGGCCTCGGCGGGGAAGAGCGCAAAGTCTAATCTTGCAGCGGCTCCTGGAAATATAAAAAGGTTGCTCGGCGGAACATCAGAATAAAATTGGCTTCCGAAAAGGAAAAATGCAAACAACAGCTGCGAGAAAATGAGACGTGGGGGAGGCTATATAAACAAGCGTAAAAAATAGAGGGCAGTAAGGATTAAAAGGGGCAGAGAAAATGCAATGCAATTTTTGCGGGAAGTAAAACATTATTAGGGACATGAGTGAAGACTGCCAAAGAAGGCGCCTCCAACAGAGTGAATGGAATTAAACATGGAAGGGATGAAATGATTGCGGATGAAAGCGGAGTGAGGAAATTGCTCTTAGGAGTAGTCCAGCAATAGTGATATATCAAAAATATGGAATTGAGGTAAACATGTTAGTGGTCAAAACAGAAAGCAAGCCACAAAAAGCAAGCCACACATGCTGTGAGAAGGTTTACAAATGGCACAGCTACAGGCATATTGGGTGTAACTGGTAGATTTTTATCCCTGGGGAAGTAGCTGTGGGAACTGCGTAATGTGTGTAAAGACTGCTTCTCTGCCTGGGAGTCTGCAGCATGCCACTGTCGCTTCCCCATACAAAGAGAAGTATAACCAGAGGGAATGGAAAACTATATGGACATTAGCTTGTTAAGCAAACTTGGGAAAGAATGTGACATGGTTTGGATTGTAAATGCCTAAGAAGCAGGGCAGGGAGTGTGCAAATGTTTGCTGTTCAGCAGGTCATTGAAAAATGTATGAGTGACATTTGTATGTTGTATGTTGCTTTATTTAGAGAAGACATATGATAAAGTAGAGAAGCTTGAATTATGGAATGTCTTGTGAGAATATGGATGCAGCAAGAATGGTCAGGTGTGGAATATTATGACTAAAGGCTGAATGGTGAGGGAAGGTTGGTGGTGTCCTGCAAAAGAACAAGGAAATAAATGGTATAAGGAATCAGGAAAGGAGCAGAAGCAAAGCTTTGAAGAGAGAAGGTGAGTGAAACCAACAGAAGCATAAACTAGAGTTTGCTGGTTTCTTTCCCTTGGGTTAGTGTCCCTTCTGCTGTTGGGCCTGAATCCAAGTCTTCTCAGCAAGGGAGTCAAAAGGACAACCTGGAGGGGCTCAGCACAGTCATCCCAGGGAAAACCACTTCCTAGCGATAGCAGCGATAGCAGCGATAGCAGCGATAGCAGCGATAGCTTGTGCTGCAGACCCAAGAGAATCCCTCATTCCAGCTCCAAGGCTATGGGCCATTCAGAGTCGGCCCATGCCAGAGACCCTAGAGCCTGGCTGTACACACTCAGCTGATACTTGGGATGAAAAGAGAATAACCTGAGCACTAGCAGTATAGAAAGAAAAAAAATGCCTCTTGCTTTCCTGGGAAAAAGGAGCCAGGGAGAACAGAAGGGAAGCAATGTGGGTAAGGGTGGGGAGGGAGTTCCCTCCTGCCCAGCAGATCTGAGGGCTGAAGGCACCGAGTAGTGGATCAGTTGGTCCCAACCAAGAAGGAGATGGAGCAGCTGAGACTGAGCAGTGCAGCCCAGGTGAGGAGCTGGAACAGAGAAGCCGAAGCCAGGCTGCTCGCCCTGTTGAAGTGCACTTTCCCATCCAGCTTCAGGCAGCTGGTTTTGGGCATAGCCTGGCAGCACTCTTGGTAGCAAGCGGCAGTAGATTTGTGGGAGCAAGGATGGCCCTTGGTTTTGCAACTTTGGCTACAGCCTGCCACAAAATGTGAGCCTGTTTTTTTCATCTGGAAGGAGAGAAAGAAGTTGCAGTTGGTGAGTGAGGTAGGAGCAGACACCACGGGGAAAGCTTCCTCTCCAGAAAGCTGGGCAACAGGTAGGAGAGCCTGTTCCTTTCAAAGACAGTTGGGAGATGAAGCTGCAATACTGGGGGGGGATCTTTCTTTTGGAAAGGGAGATTCTGGCTTTTGTGTATCTGCTGCATGAATCCTGCAGGTGAGCTGACAGAAGATGCAGTGGTCTGAAGCTGCACCCTCTCTCCGCTGCTAAGAAATCCGCTCATTTAACAACTAAATCATACATGCTAGAAGTCTGTGGTGGTTAGAAGTCTAATTAAGCGGGAAATTCCAAGACAACCTTCAATAAAAAGCCCGTTAGCTAGCTAGTGTATCTAAGGAGGAGCAGTACCTTTGGAGGGTATTAGCCAGAGACATTCTTCTGCCATCGACCTTTTGGGGGTGGGGGCAAGAGAAAGTGACCTTCCCTGGACCTTCCCACTTAGAAAGTGGTAGGAGACAGAGCAACGCTTGGCTTTCAGAGGTCCTGGCAGACACCCTACCTCGCAGAAGTCGTGGCCCACAATGCAGCTGGTTGAGGACTTCTGCCCTTTGAAGCAGCCTTCTCCATGGCAGGTGAAGCTTGAGCAAACCTTTCCCTAGAAAGGCAGGAAGGAAAGCTCAGCTCGGCCCTGCAGCAGGGTGGTCTTCCCTGAGAACTGCAAATGTTTGAGAACCCAGAAGAGGTTCCCATGTGGCAGCCGATCTGACTCTAATGAGCTGGTGAAGAGGATGTCCCACGGAACACTTACATTGCGGGGTGGTGCAGGGGTGGTGGTGGTGGTGGGAGTGGTGGGAACTGGGGTGGTGGTGGATGCCCTGTCACCTGGAAGAGAGAAGAGAACTTTGACCCCTCGCTCCCCCAGGCAGCTCCCCAGGGTGGCCCTCAACACAAGCCCTGAAATTCCTGGGCAGGCAGTTCCTGTGCCAAAGAGCTCAGGGAGAGAGCCAGGGAAAGCCATACCAAGAAAACCCCTGCCAACAGTTCCATCAAGCCAAATTACTGGACAGAAGCCCCTGGTGGACTACTGAGCAAAGCCCCCCTGAAGAGGAGCTTACCGTATGCCGTGGCATTGAGCTGCAGGCAGTTGGGCCAGTTGCAACATTCCATAATGCAGAGCTCCAGGCCCAGCCTTCCGCTGTGGAGGCACATCTCCGAGGCATTGCCCCTTCCACAATCACTACTGCATCGGGCTGTGTAGCTGGTGCTGTTGAGACGGTAGAGCTGCGAGAGCCACAGAGCATGAGCAAGGCTGGCATTTCAGGAATCCCTGCTTGGGCTCAAGAAGGAGCATCCCTTGTCATCCCCCGCCAATTAGACACCTCCGGGACCCTTACCTCACAGTGTGAAGCATTGTGGCAGAGCTGGGAATTGTTGCCATGGGCCTCATCCTGGTAACATCTCTCTCCTGAACACTGGAAACTCTGGCAGGAGAGCTGCCACAAAAGAGGGAGCAACAGTCTGGGGGCCAGCTATGCCTCCGTGGCATCCCACAAGCCTCCCTGCCATGGCCTCCCACCCAGCCCAACCTCCCTCTTCCTTAAAGGCCCCCATTTCTCTGTCCAGCTAATGAAAAAAAGGCTTTCCCCCTTCTGCTCAGAGGCCTCGTTTCCTTACAGGTATCACACCTGTCCCGTTCAGGGAATGGTTGGAGAAAATGGCTGCTCCAGAGATCACATCTGGCTCTGGAAAGAGTGAGAGAAAGAGGGATAAACAGCGGAACCAATGGGAGTCTTGTGGGGTAGAACAGGAGCAAGGTTGGATATTTTGGAGAGGCAAGGGAAACAGTGGTAGAGAGGCCTAGTGGTCCCCCTTCCGCACTGTCCACTGAGGCCTGCCTGGCCCTTGGCTTGGTTCTCACAGCTAGCCACCTCACCTGCTTCTGCATAAGGACCTTGGGTACCAAAATAGGAAAGACTGCAGAGGAGGAGGAGGAGGAGGCGGCGGCCTGCAGACAAAGAGAGAAGGTGGGTTTTCAGTGGTGGGAGGTTGGGAGACCCAGAGAACAACATTTCCAGTTCTTTGGCGAGTAATCTACACAGGACCCCAGTTCATGAGCCTTCTCTTTCAAAGTCCAGGCACGTATTTTGGGATCTCCTGGGACAAGACTTCAGAGTTGGTAGGCAGAAATTCAGTAGAATAGAAGTAGAATGAAATGGAAGTACAGTGGAAGGACAGTTTCCATGCTTCAACCTTGCTGTCTATTCCAGGCTGTCTATTCCTCCAGTCACCTTCTCCAAGGACCCTCTTACCTTGGGCTGAAAGGATCTGGAAGTTGGGGCAGGTCATCCTGGAGCACAGGACTCGTTTCTCTAGATGGAGGGGAGAAGGGCTGCTGTGGTCTCTGCAGGGATGTGTGTTTCTTTTGCTGCAGAGGGAAAGCAGACAAGATCCACACACCGTGCAAAGCTGAGGGAAGGCTCCCATCCAGCCAGCCTGCTGAATCTGGACCTCTGCAGCGTGGCCACTCATCCCACCACAGTCGCAGACGTTGGGTGCTCCATGGCTGTGCATCTTATTATGGTGGGGAACTGGTTGCCGGTCCTGTTTGCCCAGGCAACTCCCACAACCCCCAGGGTCAAGGAAAAGCCCCCAGTATGTTTGGCCATGACTGTATTCCCACAGCTTAGCTGGGGACAGTCCAGAGCAAGTAGTTCAGCTTCCTGGCTTCTCCCATCCTGCCACCAGCTGGTGGCCAGACCTGACCAAATGCTCTCAACATTCCTGACCCACCCAGCAGCAGGGAAAGCTGGAGCTGGTGTTTCCAAAGTCTTCAGGAGGATCAATCTCCCTGACCTGGAGAACCTGATCAGTGGTGCTCCCACTCTGGTGCTCGCCCCTGTTGCAGAAAAGAGCCTTCCTTCTTCTCTTAGGCAGTTCTTGGAAGGGCTCATGTCTAGTCTACCTGAATGGTCCATGTATGGCTAGTCTAGGGAAGAGAAGGACCAGGGGAGACATGATGGCAGTTTTCCAATATTTGAAGGGCTGCCACAAAGACAAGGTGAGTCAAGCTATTCTCCAAAGCACCAGAAGGCAAGATAGGAAACATGGGCTGGAAACTAATCGAGAGAAGCAACCCTGAACTAAGGAAAAATTCCCTGACAGGAGACAATAAACCAGTGGAGTGGCTTGCCTTCAGAAGTTGTGGGTGCTTCATCACCGAGGCTTTTAAGAAGAGACTGGATAGCCACTTGTCCAGTCTCGGTCTCCTGCTTGAGTAGGGAATTAGACTAAGTGACCTCCAAGATCCCTTCCAACTCTTGTTGTTCTAGGTCCTTCCTTCCTTCCTTCCTTCCTTCCTTCCTTCCTTCCTTCCTTCCTTCCTTCCTTCCTTCCTTCCTCCCTCCCTCCCTCCCTCCCTCCCTCTCCCCTCTTCTTTCTCCCCACCATTTATCTGCTGCCTGAACTATTTTTTATTAGCATGAATATCTATTATTTGGAGGGAATTACTTGTGTCTGCATGCTAAGTAAGGTCTTATGTCCCACACAGGGCTAAGAAACAGGGAGAGTCCATGTCAAATAAAGTGCTTTCCTTTCCAAGCAGGCCCTGCAAAAGCTCCCCCCCCCCGTGTCTCCAGTGTCACCACTAAGAGCTTAGGGGGACCCCAATATATGGTGAGAGATTCAAAGTCAAAGTTATCTACCCAAGACAAGGGGCTCCTACCAGGAGGCTCATTAACTGGGCAGCTGCTGACCAAGATCAAGGGAGGTACTAATACTACACCTAGAATACTGCATCCAGTTTTGGTCACCACAATACAAAAAAAATGTTGAGACTCAAAAGAGTGCAGAGAAGAGCAACCAGGATGATTAACCAGGACTGGAGGCTAAAACATACGATGAATGGTTGCAGGAACTGGGCTTGGCTGGTCTAGTGAAAAGAGGGTCCGGAGGAGACATGATGGGAGTCTTCCAATATTTGAGGGGCTGCCCCAGAGAGGAGGAAGGAGCCCAGCTATTCTCCAAAGAACCTTTGAAGGCCAGACAAGGAACAATGGATGGAAACTGAACAAGGAGAGATTCAACCTTGAAATAAGGAGAAACTCTCTGACAGCGAGAACAATCAACCAATAGAACAGAAGTTATCCTCGGAAGTTGTGGGAGCTTCATCCCGGGAGGCTTTCAAGAAGAGGATGGACTGCCATCTGTCAGAAATGGTGCAGGGTCTGCTGCTTGGGCGGCAGGTCAAACTAGATGACCTTCCAACTCTGTTAATCTAATCATTTCTGAAAGCTGAGTCATCCCTTGGTCAGTGCCGGGCCTGACTCAAAGACCCCCCAACAAAGCCTTTTTAGCTCCTGCCTGAACACATAAAGGCTCACCCCAACCCCGCCCATTCGGTCAAAATCAGCTTCCTTGAAGTTAAATATTCCATATAAATTTGATAAAATAAATTCCAATTTCTGGAATGATAGAAAGCCAAGCTGGGCCTTGACATCCATTTAGCTGCTTGAAAAAAACGGTATCACATGCCACTCAATCTTAAGGCCACTCAACATGTCCAGCTCCTTCAAACTCACTTTGTAAGTGGTCATACTGCATCTTCCTTGTGGCCCCTTCTCTGAACCTGTTCTGATGCCTCTGAATGTTTTTTTAAAAAACACTTCTGTAAATGTGGCTTAGAATTGAATTTTTCCAGGCCTATCATACTGCTGTGTCAGTTTACAATCAAACCCAATTCTAAGATTTTATTTTTCCATTATCGAGACCAGCATTCCCCCCACCGCCGAACTCCGAGTTTCTGCTCCCACCATTCTGGCCTCTTCGTATATCATTTACGGTAGCCTGAAGCCCCACATTAATGCGGCTCTTTCAGAAGCTGGCATCGGAGGGGACATGGTCCCTCAGAAGATAGCCAACCTGTGATCTATTCAGTGAACGGCACGATCTAGGATAGTATTGGGCTCATTTCCAGGATGCCCAGCAGGCCCCAAAGTGACTTGTGGCTGCCAGGGAGACAGGAAAATGACAAGCCCAAAGGCCCAGGGCTGCAGGTTAATGACACACGTTGTTGGCCCAGCAACGCCTGTTTGGTGCAGCCCCAGAGGGAAGCGAGGGGCGCCCAGGCAGGTATCAAAAACAGAAAGCTACCCCTTGCCTCCTTGTGTCAGCCAACACCCAGCTTGTTGGGTTGACTGAGCAGGTCCTTCTCCAGTTCCAAATTCATCCCCACCTCTCTGAGCCAGCCTGCTGAGTACTTCAGGAACCAGACTGAGACTTGCCCAGGAACCGGGGTCTTCCAGACCCTTCCCAATGCCACAGCTCAGATTTTGTGAAAACCTTGGCCTGAATTAGTACCTGCTGGAGCCAGAAACCTGCACCAGACTAAGTGGGCCACGGGGAAAGAAGACCCAACAGCAGCAGCAGCAGCAGCAGCCCATCTTTGGCTCATCTGCAGACATGGAGTCCAAGCCCAAGAAGGAGGATTGGTCTCTCGCCTAACTCATTCCTTCCCAGGCTGTGGCTTATGGTTTCTTGAGAATTCCTTCTGGCATCAACTGGTTCTGGCTTGCTACTGGCTCAGCTTCTGCTTCCCTGGCCTGGACATTCAATACACCACCTCTTGGTAACTGGCAGGCCCACCACCACCCTTCTGACTTTTCTGCCATCTGTTCCACACGGGACCCCATGCCTGCTCTGCTCACTTACCTTGCTTGCTCGCTCACAGGAAGCCCTGGCGTCTGTCTGAATGCTCTCTGCCTGCAGCACTGGCAGAAGGAATGTCCCCTTGAGAACCTTCCTCTCCGCCCAGGTAGAGATGGAGCCAACCAGTTGAGAGCACTCCAAGGTGGGGGAGAAGAGGCACCTGGCTCTCTGGTGCTCTGGGCAACATGTTCCCTGCCTCCGGATCAATTGTGGCTCATCCAAGGGGAGGAGGTAAGCCTGCCTGGCAAATCTTTCTATGATGGTCCTCCCAGTTTGCCACCTGATTTATGGCAATTGGACAGGAAACAAAGAGGGATGCCTTTTTGGCACCGCTGTTTCTCCGGAGTGCCAGAGAACTCCATTTACTACAGGAAATTCTGCCAAACAAGGTTTCCTCCTTGATTTCAAGGGTGAAACCCCAAGAGGCCACGGGCTTCCCAGTTTGCATCATGGCTTGATCTGCTCTTTGGGCTGGGGATAGCTGCTTCCTGGCAATCTCACAGAACACGTATCCGTGAAGACTGTTTTCAGAGACTAAGATCCAGGGCACATAGGAACGGCGGCCAGACTTAGGGACAGAAGGCTCTCTCCCCTGATCAACTTCTCTGCTCCAGATCAGCCTGAGCCTCCTGAGTGATCTTCCCATATGCAACCAATGGTTGTGTACAGTTGCTGCTCCCTGCCCCCATCTAGGGGGATCTAGATAAGAGGCTCTGCTAGTCTGCTCAATCTTAGCCAGTGGCTTCTGGAAGAGAAACAAGAGATTGCCCCATTTCCCAGAAAAGTCTCCACCTCTGTGGCTTGCTTTTGGTTAAGCCTTCCTGGGACAAGTACAGCAACAAACCCGCCCCCAATTAGACTTAATGATCCACTCTTTCTATTCCCAGAGGGCTCAGGGTAGCAGCTCAGGTGTCAACAAAGGAAAAACACTGCTTAGTGGCAGATTGGCGCAGGCTCAACTGATGGGTGCAGCTTCTGGGTAGCCTCCCCAAATTATACACTGGGAGGGCAGCAGCTTGCTTTTATCCCCCTTTCCCCCGGTCTTGAAGGCCCACCACCTAACCTATATAGCATTTACGAAGAGAATCCTGCTTTTCTACCAAGGAGAATTTGGGAAAGGATCTACAGGGCAGCCTTTCATCAAAACCTCATTAGCTCTTCTCCAACAAGGCTGTCCCATATGCCAATGCCTGCTTTTCTCTGCTCTCTTGAGCAAATGGAAACGAAGGACTATTCAGAAAGAATGGCTGGAGGCAGCTGCTCAGCTGTGAACAGAAGCATGGGACTCCTATGTTCATACCTAATATAAAGGAACTTTCCTTCCACGTTTCCTGCAGAGGGAAACTAACTTGGGTTTGAACGGTGTACGCCTTCAGGTACTGAGGATCAAGGATGGGTCACTGAATGACAGACATTGGGAGAAAGTCTCCGTCAAGCAAAGCTACACCACCACACCAGATGCTCATTCCTCCTGCCTTTAAAGGTTGTTTATTTCTATATATCAGTTCCACATAAAGCAAAGGTGTCACAGAATCCATTTTGCTGACTAGGAGCATCTCTGAAGTGCCTGCCCACAAGGACTCTAGTCACCAAAAGGGAGATGAGTGACTTATTGGGTGGTGGTGGTGGTGGTGTATGTCTTTACAGCAGGCCTTGGCGCTTCAGGTCCTCATAGGTCTTCTTGTTGACCACATTCCCACTGGAGTCTTCATATTCCTCCTGGAACAATAAACAAAGCTGCTGACAGCCAAACACAAAGCCAAACATTCAACACAACACAACACAACAGCAAGGCACCCTCTCCTCTCTCTGTGACAGGACACGAAGATGTGGAACCATTCAAATTGAAATGTCTTTCATTTCTGCACCAGGAGCCCCTTCTTATTTCTACTCTGGGCTGCAGATACCACCTTGAAATACTCATGGATGACGCCCCTGGGGCTGTCCATTGGTGAAGAACAGTTTCCCTTTGGTTCAACACTCGCTTGGTGGGAGGGCTCTGCCTCACCTGCTAGCTGCCATTTTACGTTTCCTTTCCCACCCCATTGCTGCAGCCAATGGTTTTCCTGCTGCCATTCCTCTGTGCCTTCTTTTGACCCATAGAGTTGCCAGCACCATTTTTATGACTGCTTCATTGTACTTGCACTGAACTATCATGCCCCCCACCCGACATCTCTTCTCCCCTCCCTTCCTTTGAATGTTTTGGAGGCAGTTACTTTGCCATTCCATCAGGGCATTTCTCATTTTGCTATCCCTACTAAATAATACACAGTATTAATAGGAAGTTAAGATCACCATTCAGAAATCGAGGTATGTGTCTTGGCTGGGGTCGAATCGCCTTTGTGAGAATGCTTTGATACCTTTAATTACCCTACCTACCCAAGGTGTAAGGCCTTAACTTGTAATGTTAAACAGAATTATCTTAGTAAGATCTGACTTTTTATCAGTGCCAGCCCATCAACAACTAGTCAGCATAGAAAGGTTCTACACCCTAAAGCTGGGCTTCTGCTTAAAGTCCTCAGCTGAGAGGCAGGCATTCCTCACCTCACAACCATAACCGAGCACAAAATTTATGTAGTTAAGCGAGAAATTTGTTAAGTGAGTTTTGCCCCGTTTTCTCTGAATCACTGCAGTTCTTAAATTAGTAACATGGTTGTTAAGTGAACCTTTGTTTTCCCACTGACTTTGTCAGAATGCAAAAGGTGATCATGTGACAACCCCCCCCCCCCGACACCGCAACCATCATAAATATGAGTCCGTTGCCAAGCATCCAAATGTAAACCACGTGACCATGAAGATGCTGCAGTGGTCATAAGCGTGAAAAATAATATTAGGTCACTTTTTTCAGTGCCGTTGTAACTAAGTGAACTATTGTAAGTCAAGGAGTACCTGTACGAGGGAAAAAGTAACTAACATTGTTTCCTACATGTAAATAATACTTCCAGAGGGTAAACTGTCCGGTGCACTCTCTGTGGTGTCTCTAGTAAGTTCTACGGTTTGTGAATTGGAAAAGGAAATGTATACACAGATGCAAGGAAATATTTAAACCAAAACAAAAAAGGAGGCAATAAGACCATGTGGGATGCCATAAAAGGCTCAGCCGCTTTTCAGCTGCTTTTAAACCACTGAGGCCTGTCTGGTGCTAAACGCCTATGGGGGTCCTCGGTCATCCAAGCGTGTATCTGTCATTTCTTAAATGGAAGAAAGGGGGGCGGGGGCTGATAAAAAAATCCTTCTTGATGTAACCTGAATATATTTCATCTTGTATCGAATTTGTATAACCCACACATGATACAATGGAGGGAGGAAACCCAGATGGCTGGAATCCATCACCTCTGGGAGAGACAGTCAGGGGATTAAGAGACCATAAAAATTCCAGTGAGATGTGTCCTGGGAAACTCTGAAAAAGATCATTTCTAAAAAGTGGGTGGGGGGGTGTTAACATGTTGGCTCTTTGTTTTACTAAATACACATCAAGATAAGGGGAGGGGTTTTAAACTCCCTTATCTATCTCTGCATGTCTGAGAGACCTTAGATGCTGCTTTAAATCCCTACATGAATTGTCTCATCTCAATAAAGGATTCCTTTTGATACGTTTGGTTTTCAGAAGTTCATTCTTGTTAATTGAATGGGAAAAGTTCTGTAGCCTGACATCACAGTTGTCTCAAAGGTGTTTTTTTCAAGAGGCAACTTGAAATCTTGGACTTCCTGGTTTTCCTTTGAAGACATTTCGCTTCTCATTCAAGAAGCTTCTTCAGCTCTGGTTGGGAGGAGAGGAGCTGGCGCCGTGACGATACGGCTTGCAATCGAGCTCTTCGATTGCAGCCGATATCTTCATTTCCGGCCGGTCCAAACGGACCTAAACCGTCCCGTAGGGACGGCTATTGTGAAGAGCATACCCTGCGGACTCCGGGGACACCGCAAAGTCCCTGGATGACCCGGGAGAAGCTCTTTTTGCTGGCAGCGGAGAGGCAGCCCCCATGCTGCTGTAGTCGGGGCAGCTCCAGAAAGGAAGAGACTGAAAGAGAAAGTCTGTCGGTTGGGTGAGAAACTTTCTTTTTCTAATTCTTTGAGGTTTGAAAGGACACTTTGATTGCTAGAAGAAATCTGTGTGATTTTTGACAAAATTGATCAAGCGGCGTTTTTTTAAGGGAGACGTCAAAGCGAGGCTTTATTTTTATTTTATTTTATTTTATTTTGCTATCGGACTTCATTGTTATTTACTGGATAACCGGACTGTTCCTTTATATATATATATATTTTTTTTCTATTCTCCCTTTGGATTTTTTATATTTTTTTTTTTTTTAAGGCTAGAGGCTCCCTTTGGTTATTTTTTTTTCCTTTTTTTTCTTTTGTATATATATGTATATACTTCTTGCGGTTTTTTTTATTTTAATTATGTTGTCCTGAGAGGAGGAGGGAAAGTGAGAACTAAGAAACTTTGTAACACTGCCAACTAGAGGCTTGGAAATATTTTACTTGAACTGGAGAGAGATGTGAAAGACTCCTTCTCAAGGACATTTCTTGATAAGATAGAGGGAAGAGCGCAGTAGAATATTATTACAGGTGCTTTTCTGGATTTCTGTCTACAATTAAATATTTATGGCTTGGCTTTGAAGCTTGTGGGAAAGGGAAGGGAGTCATAATTAGAGCCTTGGACAACTAAGCAGAGTGCAGTGTATTGTTTCTACTTTCTTTTTCTAATCTTTTTTTTTAGTTCCGCTACCCCCTCTACCAGCATTATTGTATATTTTTATTCTAGTAAGGTTTTTATTTTTTATTTTTATTTATTTTCAAGGGGAAGCCTTTGAATTTTTTATTTTTATTTTATTTTGATTTTTTCTCTCTCTTTTCCATTGGGATTTTTGCTTTTCTTTTTAATGTATGCTTTGGACTATTTTTTTTCTTTTTTTCTCTTTTCTCAACTGAGATTTTTTTGGCTGGATTAAGGTGTGGAATTTGAAGAAATTCATTTTATTTTTTATTTTTTCCTCTCCCTCTTTTTTCATTTTGGATTATAATTGGCCACTTTTTTTTTAATTGGATTAAAATTTGAAAGAATTTGAAGATTTGGAACCATCTAAAATGAGTATGAAACTTATACCTTCGGGTGCCTCTGTGTCCACCTCTGCCTCCCCACCATCTGGACAACGTTCAATTCAGGTAATGTTAAAGCAAGATAAAGAAAAAGAACAAGAAAAAGTAACCTTACAGATGATCATGCAAGGAATTCAAGACCTTAAGATAAAAACAGATACCATCGAACAAAGAACAGGGAGGATGGAGGAAAAAGTGGAAAATATTCAACAGATGATGGCAAAGTACGAGGAGAGACTTCAAAAAGTTGAAGAAGGGGGTAAACGAAGAGAGGAGAAGATTGGAAATATTGATAACAGATTAACAGTGATTGAACAAGAAAAAAGTGGGATGCTGAAGTGGGAGATGGAGAGGTCAGAATTTTATCTTAGATTTCAAAATATAGAAGAAAAAGGGCAAGATTTGGCTGCGATAATGGTAGGAATCTTGGCGGACGCCTTGGAAATAACAGAAGAAAAGATGATGGATGGAATAGACGAGATATATCGAGTCTTTACAAGATATGCAATGAGAAATAATCTGCCCAGAGAAGTCCATATTAGATTTACTAAAAAATCCATGAAGACACAAATTTTACAAGCGGCAAGAGAGAAGACGTTGAAATTTAAAGGCAAAGAAATTTTGGTCTTAAAACAAATACCTAGAAGAGTGAGAGAGAGGAGAAGAGAATATCGATTTCTGACCAAAATGTTATTGAAAAAGGAGGTGAATTACAGATGGTTGATCCCAGAAGGATTGATGTTTACATGGCAAGAACAGAGACATAGAATTGATTCAATTGAGAAAGCAGAACTTTTCTACGCAGAATTTTTTGGAGGGAGAGAAGAAGAGGCAGAAAAAGAGATTTCATTAATTGAATTTCAAGAGGAACAAATGGAGATTGGAAAAGAAGAAGGCGCAGTAGGTGGACAGGTGGATATTAAAGATCAGCGTGTATTAAGATCCACGAGAGCGGCTAAATCTAAATATAAAATATAACCATGGAAGAGAAAAAACTGATTACAATAAATGTAAATGGACTGAATTCAGCTGTTAAAAGAAGGAAGATTTTTCATAAATTAGGGAAATTAAAGTTTGATATAATTTGCTTACAAGAAGTACACATTAAAAAGCAACATGAACAACTGTTAGTACAACCAAAATTAGGGAAATTGTTTACTTCTTTGACCCAATGTAAGAAAAGAGGAGTGGTTTTATATATTAAAGAGGCTACCCCAGCAAAACTGATTTATGCTGATGAAGATGGGAGAATATTAATGGTGGAAATAATGGACAACAATAGAAAGATACTTTTGACTGCAATTTACGCCCCGAATGATAAACAAGAAGAATTTTATAAAAAATTACATATGAAAATAACTGGACTGGACTATGCTAATATAATTATGATGGGAGACTTTAATGGAATTGTGGACAATAAATTGGACTATATAGCAACAACGGCAAAGCACAACAGAAAGACACTTCCTAAATCTTTTTTTAAAATGATAGATGAACTAACTTTAAAAGACATATGGAGAGAAAGAAATGCTAAACTTAAGCAATATACTTTCTATTCAAATAGACATTTATCATGGTCCAGACTAGATATGATTTGGATCTCAACAGATTTAATATCTAGCGTTCAAGAAGTAAATATTGAAACAAGTACTTGGGCTGATCATAATCCATTGACAATTAAATGGAAGGGACAAAAAAAAAGATCGAGATGGACGTTAAATAATACTATTTTAAAGGAGAAAGAATTTATACAATGGATGGAGAAAGAACTGGCCTTCTTTTTTAAAGAAAATAGAAAAGAAGACACTTCAATACAGAATGTTTGGGATACAATGAAGGCATATGCCAGAGGCTTGATAATAGATTATACAAGAAAAAAGAATATTAGGAAAAGGCAAGCTATTAAAGCCTTGGAGGATGAGTATAAAAGACTTGAAAAAGAACTGCAGAAAATGCCTCAGAAAAAAGACGTTAAACTGAAACTGGATATAACTAAACATAAAATGGACTTAATAGAGAAAGAACTGGCACAGAAAATTAGGAATGCTAAACAGAATTATTTTGAAGATGCAAATAAGCCAGGTAGATGGCTAGCATATAAGTTGAGAAAGGAGAAAGAGTCGAGGAAAATATCGCAGTTAATAGATGACCAAGGTCAAATCTGTTATGGCAGCAAAGAGAAAAAAGAAATTATTCGAGACTTGTATAGACATTTATATAAGAAAGAAGATATTGATGAGGAGAAAGTTAAACAGTACTTGCAGAATGCAAATTTACCTAAGATACCCAAAGAGACTGAAGAAATGTTAGAAAGTAATATAACAATGATGGAATTAAGTCAAGCACTTAAGAAACAAAATAACGGGAAAGCACCAGGTCCAGACGGGTTTCCTGTAGAATTTTATAAAACATTTCAAGAATCACTGTGTATTCCACTGTTAGAAGTTATGAATGAAGCTATGTCAAAGAAGATGATACCTAAAACATGGTCAGAGGCTTATATTACACTTATTCCAAAAGAGGAGGCGGATCGACTCCAAATTAAGAATTACAGACTGATTTCTTTATTAAATGCAGATTATAAAATTTTTGCTTCAATATTAGCAGAAAGACTTAAAAAATATTTGAATAATTTTATTCATCCAGACCAAAATGGGTTTTTGCCAAAGCGGCAAATTAGAGACAATATGAGAGTAATTCTGGATACTTTGGAATACTATGAGGCGCATCCTGAAAAGCAAATGGCTTTGATATTTTTAGACACCCAAAAGGCATTCGATAATGTGAATTGGAGATTTATGTTACTTTTAATGGAACAGATGGGCTTTGCTAGAAGATTTATTCAGGCAATAGAAGCAATTTACAATGAACAAACAGCTAAGGTAATGATGGAGGGAGAATTTACAGACTCTATTAATATAAGAAAAGGCACAAGACAAGGTTGTCCCCTTTCTCCCTTGTTATTTGTATTGACTTTGGAAGTGTTGAATAGAAATATCAGAGAAGTTAAAACTATAAAAGGAATGAAAATCAAAAAGGAAGAATTTAAATTACAAGCTTTTGCAGATGACCTAGTCTTTATCTTAGAAGACCCTATAGAGACAGCCTTGAAGCTGCTGGAAAAGATAGAGACATATGGTGAGGTGGCCGGTCTGAAAATAAATAAAGATAAAACAAAGATTTTGTCAAAGAATATGTTACTAAGACAAAGGGAAGAATTGGCAGAATTGTTGAAAATCCAAGTTACAAACAAGGTTAAGTATTTGGGGATATATTTGACGCCAAGATGTAGTACATTAAAAGAGAACAATTATATTAAACTTAAACAACAGATAGCCCTAGATTTGAAGAAATGGGAAAACTTACAATTGCCATTAATAGGGAGGATTTCAACAATTAAGATGAATATTCTACCCAGAATCCTATTTTTGTTTCAAACAATACCAATTAGGCTCGGAAAAGACTATTTTGAGGACTTAAATAAAATTGTGTCGAAGTATATATGGCAAGGTAAGAAAGCAAGGATAAAGCTAAAGCTCTTGCAGGATGCTAGAACTAGAGGAGGGTTTGGCCTGCCTAATTGGGAGTTGTACTATCAAGCTGCAAATTTAATGTGGGTTAAAGAATGGATAACATTAAGGAAGACTAGATTGTTGACATTAGAAGGTCATGATTTGCTGTTGGGTTGGCATGCTTTTCTATGGTATAAGGGAACCAAAACACAGGGTTATTTTAGAAGACATTATATACGGGAGTCTTTGTGGTTAAACTGGGAGAAGATAAAAAAACAATGTTATTTGAAAATTCCAGTTTGGTTATCGACGATAGAAGCATTTTCTTATCCTATAATTTATAAAAAGGAACAAACAGTTAGATATGGGGAATTACTAGATGAAAAGGGTGAACTTAAATCGATACAAAACTTAGAGGAACAAGGTATACAGATGAATTGGTTCTCATATGTGCAAATACACTCAAGGTATGATGAGGATTCCAAACAGAGGGATTTTATGATAGACTGATTTAGATAAGATTTTGATGGGTACTGATGAAAAGGTGATTAAAAAATTATATGGTTACTTATTGGAAATTAAGCTAGAGGAAGAACAAGTTAAAGAAACTATGATTGCTTGGGGGAGGAATTTTGGATGTGGGATTGACTTAAGAGAAATGGCAGAAATTATGGTCGCAAAACTATAAAATGACAATGTCTACAGCCTATAAAGAAAACTTGTATAAGATGTTTTACAGGTGGCATTTTCCCCCGACAAGGATAGCAAGAATGTTCAAGAATAAATCGGAAAAATGTTGGAAATGTCATCAGAAACCTGGTTCATACTACCATATGTGGTGGACTTGTGAGGATGCTAGAAAATATTGGACTAAAATCTGCATGTGGTTGGAAAAAATGACAAAGAAGCATATAGACTTGAAACCGGAGCTTTTCTTATTGGGAATCTTACCAAATGTTTATAGTAAAGATTTGAAATATTTGATTGTAAATGTATTAACTGCAGCTAGGATTGTATTTGCAAAAAATTGGAAAAATGAGAAAATTCCGTTGCAGGAATAAGTTATCAAGAAAACATTGGAATGTGCTGAGATGAGTAGATTGACATTTGAAATTAGAGAGCAAGAAGATAAACAATTTTATATAATTTGGGACCTTTTCTATCAATGGCTGGACGATGAAATACAAAAATAGAATATTTAGAATGTTAGACAATAAGGAATATTATTGATTTCACTTTTCTTTTTTCTTCTGGTATTTGACATTATATTTGTAAAATGTTTTTTCTTTTTTTTTTCTTTTTTTAGGATAGAATTGGTATGATTATTTGATTTGTTATAGAATAAATTACTCTAATCATAGTTATCTCATAAGGCACGATTGAATAAAAGTATAGTCAAATCTTTTTTTTATAATGATATGAGGATATATAAGTTTGGATTGATAATAAGAGTTATTATGTAAGGTAATTGTAATTATGACTACGAAATGAATGCACAAAACTGATGAACCAACCGACACACTGTTTGTACATAAGTACGGATGAGAGCTGATGTTTTTATGTTTTGTTGTTTGTTTGTTTGTTAAAAAAACAATAAAATTGTTTTCAAAAAACAAAAAAAAAAAGAAGCTTCTTCAGCTCTGGAGAAACAAAAATGTCTTCAAAGCAAAACCAGGAAGTCCAACTGCCTCTTGAAAAAGCACTTTTGGGATGCGTCTGTGTTTAGAAACCGTCTCTCCATTTTTTTGATGTCTTTGACATTCCTCCTCCTCCTCTCCCTGCCACCTCGAGTGGCCCCTGGGTGTTGAGGGGGTTGCAACGTTTCTGGGTTGAATCTGGTGCCACTCCCAACCCCCTGCGGTCCTGCAGGCAAATGCTGAAGGCAGTTCCATTCCTAAAAAGAGTTGCTTCTTTTTTGTTCTTTTGGTCAACGTAAGAAAATTAATGGTGGAAATTGATTGTTACTAGAACCACAGATCAATCTTTGATCAATGTTATTAAAAAGGGAAAGAGTGGAATCTGTAGGAGAATCAGACTTTCAACCATAGAAAGAAACTGATCAGATGTAATAGAGCTTTGGAAAAAAACCACGCACAACTGTGAAAATAATGGGATAATTTGCCCATTCCCATCCTAATGAATGAACTGTCCCAAGTAGAGTCACAATTGTACATGAAGACTGGCAAAACTATGTCATATACAAAGGAAAGAGGAGTATGTGCCTCCTGCTTTTTAAAAAATACTATTGGTATTAGACAGGAAGGGGGGACAGTAGCAAGTGAAAGGAAATAAGACCAAGTACCTAGTGCCCCTCACTAGAGGAGTTAAGAGTAATTAATTTAAAAAAAAAACACCCTTTGAAAAGATGTACTGCATTTGTAACACAATATTAATAAGGATGATTTCCAATGAAAGTGAAGAGTTACCTAAAGTAATATCTTACTGCAGCTCAACGGTTATTTATCCCAGTGGTGAGAGTCAAACCCCCCTCCCCCCAATAGGTTATACTGAATCTTGAATCTGGTCCAAGGGTTCAGGTACTGCAGAACGAGAGCTAAGAAAAAACCCCTCCTACCCCAACTTACTTCTGTATCTGGCTGCCACCTCTCCGAAGCCTTCTGTTGCTTCAGCTTGGCCCACACTAAAAAACAGAGGAAAGCCAAGTCCCGCTTTGGTGTTGAGGAGAGGAACGAGTAGGCCCCAACTGGGGAGCTTTCAGAAACTCCCTGATGCAAGCCCAGCCATCTTGACTCTGCCTGCCCTGCCACTCAACACTCCCTGCCAAGGCAGGATGTCCTCTTCCCCGCCCTTGGTCAGGGCAAACAGGCTTTGCGCCCACTTACATGACACGGCGTCTTCGATCTGCGTAACGTTTGCAAAGTGAGCCGTGTTGGGAATGCCCAAGCAGCGCATCCCATGAGCATGGCGCCATTCCTGCAGAGCACAAGGGATCATAAAACCGAGGACCCAGTCCCCTAAAACAAGGGCTGCTCTTGGGGAGCCAAGAATGGCCTGGGGAAGTTAGGAACCATAGAGTTTAAAGGAGACACTTTGGCCACAGAGTCCACCCCCAGCTTCCTCCAAATTAAAGGGTCCCAGATGCGGGCATGCACTCTTTGCCTCTTCCTGAGGAATGCTGTGGCCTCAGGGTCTCCAGAAAGGCAGGATGCAAAAGCAAATCACTCCCAGCTCTGGCGCAATGCTGAGACTGCTAGAGATAGCAACAGCCCTTAGACTTATGTGCCACTTCACCGTGCTTTCCGGCCCTCTCTAAGCAGTTTACAGAGTCAGCTTCTTACCTCCAACAATAAGCTGGATTCTCATTTTACCTTCCACCTCAAATGGATGGAAGGCTGACTCAACCTTGAGCCTGGTGAGGCCTGAATGGCCAAATTGCCGCAGTTGCCACAAGCCTGCAGTGCTGCCTTCCAACCACTGTGCCACCACTGGGGCTTGAAGGAGGGGGAAACTGCCAAGATGCCAGACCAGCAAGGAACCTGCCCTGGAATCAGCCTGATTTCCTGGAATCCCACCCTCTCCCAGATGAAAGCACAGCTTGGCGCTTCTTACCGCAAAGTGTCGCTGGAAAGCTTTGGGCCCACGGTAGGTATAATTCCCACAGATCTCACAGTTGTAATTGATGTTCAATCCGTGGAGCTTGTAGAGCCAGTAGGGAATGGGCTGGAAGGCAAGGAGCCACAGAGGTCACCAGATGCCCGATGCAAGGCCAGGAGGAGACGGAGGGCCCTCTCCCCTGCCAGAGGCCTTACCTTTCCATCCCAACCCAGAGGCAAATTCTTGGGGTTGTAGATGATCTCATTCTCTTCGTCCTCACTTTCGCTCTCGCTGATCTGCTCCTCCTCCTCCTCCTCCCGCTCTTCTCCAGTCCGCGCTTGCTTGCGCTGCACATTTTCATGTGTCAGCTGCCGTTGCTCCTGAGGGACAGTGAGGTCTATGAATAGAGCCGTTGCCTGGGACCCCCATGCTCAGGGGAGGGGGTGGCTCTTACCCCAAGGATCTCCACATACTCGTAGATCTGAGCCTCTAGGAAGGCCACGTCCTTATTCCGCTCTGTGTCCCTGTCAAGACAGGCACGGTGCCCGCAAGTGAGCAACCCCAGCTGGCACCAAAGGCGGCCCTGCTTCTCCTCCCCTCACCCAGGACACAAGACCGCTAAAGGAGGTGACCGGGTCAACGAGGGCCTGAGCAGGCCATGCAGGACTCAGCCCCACCCCCACCCCCACCCCCCAGCCTGGAGCAGACTCACCGCTTGCTCCCTTTTGCCTTGGGGTTTTTGGCAAACAGGGAGGGATCCAGGGCTTCCAGGGACTTGCCCTTTGTGCTGAAGAGTCTCTGAGCACGTTCCTCCAGCGTCCTGGGCAAGAGGGAGAGCAGGAACCCTTCAGCTCTGGGCCCAGAGCACCCTTCCGCATTATTAGTAAGAGCCAGGCATGTAACCAGGGAACAGGGGGCTGGACACAACACGGAACATGTTTTGGGGCCGGAGGCAGAGAAACCAGGCCGGTTCTTTTGCACAAGAGCCATTTCGTCTTTCAAACCCACTGAGATCAAATGTTCCTGCTTCTTCTCGCCAGAGGACACCAGCCCCACCCAGGCAAGGCTCCACACACTCACCACAAAAGCCCAGGCCAGGGCCACTAGGCCAGGGCCGCTTCTCTGCACACACCCCAGGCTGCCAGGCCAGCACGAACACTGACGTTGTTTCCACTTACCCTCCGCACTTCAGGCCTAAGGCCAGCAGGGCAGATTTCAGCCGATCTAGACCAAGAGAGGCCAACTCCTGGGGAAAAGCACCAAAAGCTGACTCCCTCCTTGCATGGCCGTGCAGGACACCCAGAGGCGCCATGGGGGGGGGGGTCCATTCCCACCCTCCTACCCAGAAGAGGTTCAGAATGGCTACCAACCTCCCAAGAGGAGAAGGCAGAGAGGTCCAGGTGGGCCCCAGCGTGCGTGAGGGCGCTGCTCGTCTCTTTCTGCCAGGGGACAACAAAGGTTCTCCAGCTCAGGGGCCTCCAGATGTGCTTAGCCCCAACTCTCCCAGCCCTTTAGGTTGGCTGGGGACCCAGAGGCCCCGGCTGGGAGGAGCTGTCTCTCCCAGAAACACAAACCATTAACATGGTTTACAACAGTTGCGCTTCACCCTCAGCCTCACCCACCACAGAACAGCACTCACCGGCCAGCCAGGGAAAGTGCCCATCTCCCACTTTTTCTCAAAATCTCCCTGAATTTTGCCAAACAGCTCATTCTGGTCAAGCAGGGGCTTCACTCGGTCTGTATAATCCTGCAGATATTCCAACAGCATTTCCAAGTACCTGTAAAAATCAGACTGTCTGTGGCAGGAGAGCCTGGCATTCTCCACCCACGTAGGCCTCTGTCAACTGGCAGCAACTGAGAACGATCACACCAGACACAAATGTGCAAGCACAAAGTACGAGCCACTTTAAACCTGCCTGTGCTGCTACTGGAATGCAAGTGGGAAAATGAGGAATTCTGCTGTAAACTTCCTTCTGTTCACACAAAACTGTTAATTTGACCAATTTTAATGGCCACGGTGGCGCAGAGTACAGTACTGCAGGCTACTTCTGACTGCCGGCTGACTGCAGTTTGGCAGTTCAAATCCCACCAGGCTCAGGGTTGACTCAGCCTCCCATCCTTCCAAGGTGGGTAAAATGAGGACCCAAATTGTTGGGGGCAAAAAGTGGACTCTGTAATCCGCTTAGAGGGGGCTGTAAAGCACTGTGAAGCGGTATAGAAGTCTAAGTGCTATTGCCAGTTCTATTGTAGCCCAGACCAGCGATAACGAACCTATGACTCGTGTGCCTGAAGAACCATGCTGAGCTGTCGCCCATTGCTCTTTTGGGTTCCGGCGTGTCGGCCAGCTGGTCTTTCAAGCGCTGGGAAGATGATCTTTTGGTTTCCAGCACACGCATGCATGGTAGTCATCTGTTCTTTCAGTTTATGGTGCGCATGCAAAGACCAGCTGGCCGAGGCACATGTGCGTGCTGGAACCCCAAAGAGCAACGGGTGATGGCTCGCGTGCCCAAAGACGTGGAGAGAGGATCCTGGTGGTTGCTTTCTAGGGGAGTAGAGCTGTTGGCCTGGAAGGGCGGGCCAGGGCTTCCCTCCCTCCCTGCCTGAGCGGGCTCCTTGCATGGCCCTAGCCCTCCAGCCTGCAGCTCCGATCCGTGTCCGCAGTCTGGAGCGCCTGGCCAGCTTGGGCCCTTCAGAAGAGTAGCAGCAGCAGCAGCAGCAGGGCAAGGGGCAGGAGGGACTGGTCGTTCCTCCTGGGGCAGTTTGCCTGACAGTGGCTCCTCCTCCAGCATCCAGCCAGAAGGGGCAGCGCAAGAACCACCGCCCCTCACACACACACACACACAAAGCCGCTACTCCAAGGTGCACTGTCAGTGCCTCATTGGTTAATCTACGTGGGTCTGTCCGCTCCAACTCCCCAAGCTCCTTATGCTCCCTCCCGGCGCCCTCGACTGAGCTGAAACAGGCAAAGGAGGCTGGGTTGATCTGTGCTGCTTGAAAGCCCGGGGAAGCTAGTGTGGGCATGTCTGCATGAGCCGGGTGGCCAGCAGGCCATTCTGGCACTGGGGAAAAAAACCGGCCGGTCAGTCGCTCCTGCCCCTTGCCCTGCAGAAGTGGCACAAGCGGGAGGCTGCTTTGGCTTTTTCTTGGTGGTGTGCTGGAACCTGCATCATTATCCTGGGACGCATTTATTCACCTTCGTTTGTGGGGGAAAAAAGGTGCATGTGACCGATCCGCCCTCTTGGGCTTGGCCAATCAGAGCCCCCCTCAAATTTTTTTGGTGGCCATCATGATGCTACCACTCTCTTTTGGCTGCGCGCCTACCAGGTTCGAGCATTGTGGGAAGCACTACTGGCCAGCACGCTGCTCTGCCTGCTGACTGGGCAAAACACTGGTAGCCTCTGTGGCCATGTACAATGGTTCCTCGGAGGCAAGATCCTCTTCCTGGCCCTGACCGAGCCTTTGGTGGCTCAGCAACGGGGGCATGTGCCCGCCTCCTGGGCTGCGCATATGGCTGAGATGATGGGTGGGCATTAGTTTCTTTTTTATCCTTTTTACGCGCCTGTTTTGGGAGGTACGTCTGTCCAGTGCCAGGGTAAGAGGTGCACTAGCTGGGAAGTGGCCATGCTCCCTTGGCAGAAGTGGCAAGGGGGGTCTCCACTTGGCTTGTTCTCTGTGGCGGGCGGGGGGTGGGCTTCATCAGCACTCTTCTGGTTTCTGGCACGCGCATACACACTAGCCAGCTGGTCTTCATGCACGCATGCGCACCAGAAACTAAAGACCAGGTGGGTGCAGCACGTGCCAGAAACCAGATGCTCTTCTGGTTTCTGGCATGCGGGTTTGTGCATGCACACATGCTGCTCGCGCTCTCCTTTCGGCCCATGGTGCAAAAAAGGTTTGTCAACACTGGCCCAGAGGATGACACATTCCACCTTTCACAGGAAAATCTCACCTTCTGTACTCGGCATTTTTTCTGTCCTTTGGAATGTCAAAGAGCTGGTCGAAAGTAGACAGGTAAGTGATGTAGTCCAGTTTCTGCAGCCGCATGAAGAAAGAGAAAAAGGGAGTTGGCCATAATTCCCTGAAAGCCTTGGCCAAAGCAGCTGTTCTCAGGAGGTTCCTACGGCTGCCCTTGTTGTAAGGCTGGGGGAGAGAAGAGCCTTGCACACATTCACCCTTCCCTTTCAGCCCAGCCAGAGACAACCTTCCTTTTCTTCTTCTCCCTCCCTCCAGTCCAAAGTTTTGTGCCACTTCAGTGGGGCTTCCCTTTTACCGAAGTCTACCAAGCATAAATCTGAGGACACAATCCACCAGGATGAGAGCAAAAAAGGGAGCATCAGTTGTGCCCTCTCAAAGCCCGGAAAACAGAATGGAAGCCTCACCTCAGATGACTTGAGGTTGATGTACTTCAGGTAGCAGTCATGCAGGTCCAGATAGCGGCCATATCCTTCTTCATCAGTGAATTCCACAAGGTCTATGAGAAGCCAAGAATGAAAGACGGCCCAGAAGATAGGCATCCCCAGCACATAACTTGTCCATTTGAAAAAAGAAAGCCACACAGACTTACTCTGAGCCTCTTCGCTTGGGTTTTCCCGGGCCTTTAAGAGCTCCTCAAATTCTACTGACATTGGCACACAGATCTACAAAGGTAAACACATGGTTTTTGGTTTTATTTCATGATCCCCCTCCCCAAAAATTGAAAGAAAAAGGGGGAAAAAAGTGCTGCATGCAACTCAAACATGTTTTTAGCACAATTAAACCCTTCTTATTCTTCCACACGAGCACAAAGGCTACTGCGAGGTAAGATCACTGGCATGGCCAGGGGGCCTCCTTGACTGGGAAAGCAGAAAGGCAAGTCTTTTAAGAGGACTTTACTGCCCACAGAAGCTTGGGTTTTTTGCAACAATGGTACAAAGTTCACAAATGAAATGCTGCTCTGAAGAGACTGAATTTGTTTTCTTAAGGAGACGGGCGATTACAGTCATGACTACTTGGATTCAAATGCAAAAGACTGCTTTAAAAAGCAGTCAGACACAAACCACAGATTTTAGGAAGTTCAATTTTAATAATGAAAAATACAAGAATGATCTTCCAGAACAAGCCTGTCAAACTGGTGGCCTGTAGTCCACATACAGCTTGCGTGGACCATGCCTACCCCAGCTCCGTAAAGGCAAACATCATGATACGTCACGATATGGCCCGCAAGGCGATTAGGTTTGGAAAGAAAACCTTAAAGGCAAAGTTTTGTAGTTGACCAGAATTTATTGTAGAGGAAATTAAAGACAGCACTTTTTCAAACAACTTCAAGGAAGAAAATGAGGAGACAGATGAAGAAAATGTGGCTGAAGATGCAGCTCACAATCTTTCTGGAAATGGTAGAAAGGACCAAGGAATAAGGTCAGGAAGACAAAGGCAGAAAGGAGCCAAGGTGAGAGGCAAAATTCACCAAGGTAGTGAGGATGCCTTTGAAATCACTCTTGAACTATAACTGTCTGGACAAGCCTGGATTTGTGCCTGACGCCTTAACTTTGATACCAAAATCGGCTCTTCTAGCAAGAACTCTTTCAAATATGTCAACAGTAAGAAGACAAATGAGCTTGTGAACCTTGCTGATTCCAAATGGAGAAAGCAGAGGAACGCCTTTTGCCTGTCTGTATATCCAAATACTGAAGACCTGTCTGGATCTTGAATTATTTTTCAGGGCAGCTGGGGAGGTACCAGAGGACAAGCAAATGTGGCACCCCTCTTCCAGAAAGGGAAAAAAGATTCTAGAAATTATCAACTAAGGAATTAACTGAAGACAGTATCAGCATGGCTTTGTGAAGAAAATTGTATCAGATAAATCTTATTTTCTTTGAAAAGAGAACTGCACTAAAGTTAAACAATCAACTCAAAATCAGTGTCTGACAACATTCCATACGACCATCTCTTACAACAGAAAGAAGAGTCTAAATTCAGAGTCATCAGTGGCTCTACATTAAGTCGGTGGATGAGCTCTCTCTTGAGGCCACAACCATTCCACATTTTCTTTAAGATGCGGCCAATAAGTTTGATGGACTGCTTATCTAACTTGCAGGTAACACAACACTGGAGGTCTGGCCAATATCCGGGATGATAGAATGAGAGTGTAGCAAAGGTCATCCCCGGCTTACGACAATTCATTTGCAAAGGGCTGGATGAGGTGACCTTTGTGGTCACGTCCAGCTCTTCAATTCTAGGAGCAAGAGTTGTCCTCTCTCGGCTGGCAAAAAGGAAACCGTTCTACTGAAAGGAAAGCAACAGCCAATTACGCTCAGCCTGCGACGCCTTGTTTCAGGGCCCTGGACGGACCGGAACCTGATGCCTGGAATCCCGTGCTACTCTCTTTCTCCAGAATTGGGTTGGCCTGAAGCCCAGAACCTCTGCAGACCATCTGCTTGGCTCTGCCAGGGGGTCCGAGGTGGTTACGTCACATCCCCAACGCATCATGGAAGGCAAGAACTTTGGGGATTTATCTTGGCTTTAAAGCATTTGAATACAAACGAACCTGAAATGTATGCACCCTTATCAAGAGAGAAAGCTCCCTTTTCTACAAAAACAAAAGTCCTGAGACCCCAACCCCGCCCCCAAAGCAAGAGGGTAATTCCTTGCTTAAGCTACCAAAACCGCCTTTTGGCCCAGCGATTGCCGGAGAAGGCAAACGGGGTTCGGCTGGTGCCCGCTGACCTCGTTCGGATGCTTGCGATGGAACTCCTTGATCTGCTTCAGCCGGTTGTAGAACTCGGCGAACTCGTTGGGCCCCGAAATCGCGCCGAGCTCCTCCTTCCGCAACCTGGTGGAGGGGCGGGGGGAAGCCGAACATGGGGATCAGCGGGTCTGGCGGCCGCTCTGGGGATCCCCGCCCCGCCCGACGCCCCCAGCGCTTACCCGTCCTTGTCGTCGTAGAGGTCCCGCAGGTTGCCGCTGACTTCCATGTAGCGCTGCAAAAGAAGGCCGGCGCGTCAGCCGCCCCCGAGGCCAGGAGACCCCCGCCCCGCCCGCGCCCGCGCCCGCCACTCACGTCCTGCATGGCCCGCGTGCGGTGGTCCGAGTTGATCTGGTCCCGCAGCTGCTCGGGAGAGATAAGGGTCAGGCCGGCTCCGGCTCCGGCCCCGGGCTCCCCCCGACGCCCCCTTCCCCGGCCCCGATCCCCACCGTGGACTTGCGGGTCAGCATCTCCTTGACCATCACGTCCATCAGCCGCTCGCGCTCCTCGTGATAGCGGCGCTGCTGCTCCAGGATGGTCTCCATGGCTGCGGCGGCGAACCCGGAAGCCGTCTCCCGCGCGCCCCAATCCCCCTCGCCCGCGCGGGAAGGTTCCGGCCGGGCGGCGCGGGACTAGCGGAAGTCGGTTCCGCCGAGCTAGAGCGTCCGTTCTCCGCCCCTTCTCCCCCGAAGGAGGCGACGCTCTAGGCTCGCCGCGAACACGTCTGCGCTTGCGCACAAAGAAGGAGGCGTCCCACCGACGCGAAGGGGAGGCTTTGTAGAAGTGGAGTGCTACCAATCTGGGCTCGCGGGGAGGCCTCGGTTCAGCCCAACTGCCTCTCCGGCGCCGGGGAAGCCCCTGTGGACGGGATGGAGTCCTCGAATGTCCCGCAACGTCTGGGCGTCACTTGCTCCAATGCTGCCCTTTGTCTCTCTGGCTGCCCGGGCTTTGTTCCCGTTGGGGGCTGGCTGGAATGGGGGAGCCTGGTCGGACTCCTAGAGCCTCTGTGGCTCCTCTGTGCCCCACAGTCGTACATGCGGGTACTGCGTCATTTCTTTCTCCATTGACAGCGCTGTCGTGTGTGTGTTGGGGGCCCTTGGAGAGCTGCAGGCAAGGACATTCCATTTTAATGTAGGCCGATTAGGGTGCATTAAGTTCTAATTTAGAATAGGAGTGGAGTGGAGTGAGAAGGGATCTTGGAAGTCATCTAATTCAGGGGTTGCCGACCCTTTTGGACCTCAGGGACCACCAAACCCATAATTTTAAATCCCTTGGACCAGAGACCCTGGGAAAATCCCCCCAAAATTCTGCACCCCATTTTCCTACCCATCGATCATTGGAGGAGGGGCAGAGGGAGAGACTTTTGGCTTCATGCAAGGAAAGCAGCAGGTGCAGCAGAAGTCATTCTTTTTCCCAAACTCTGCCAGAAATGAGTCTTTGTGAGACTTGTCGCACCGGCTCAGCCCCTTGGAGCAGGATGCCTTGAAGGTTCCTAAAGACTTATTTCTGGTGGAGTTTGGGGGAGAGAAAGAAAGACTTTTGCTGCTTTCCTTGTGTGCAGAAGAAGAAAGAAGTGGAAAGAAGCAGCCAGATGCATGGGGCGAGGGGGCAAGTTCCCCCTTTCCCCCCCTCCCCTCACTACCTTGAGTTGTTCACAGTGCAAGTGACGTAAGCCTTATGTTCCTGCGGGCCATGTGGGCGGTGCAGCCTTGTGTTCCCACGCAGCCTGGATTAATTGCTTTGGGGGTGACATTTCTCTGCGGACCACCAAAATTTTCTCTTGGACCACCAATGGTCCCTGGCCCACTGGTTGGCAACCACTGTTCTAATCCAGCCTCACGTTCAAGCAAGATCCTTTTTTCTTTATCCTGTTTCAGGCAAGCGTCTGTGGTCAAACTCCATTTCATTGCCTTTGACCGCAGGGTGGGCATCAGTCATGGGAAGCGGGGGCTGGGGGGGATCCCTTGTCTCCAGCGGAGGAAAGTGAGACCAGGGAGAGCTCCATTTTTGGGCTCCGTTTGCACCTGCAACGGCCTCCTGCAGCCCCTTCTTTCCCAGCTCCCTTTTTGCTGCAGAGGCACTGCGGGCCAGTCCTTCGCCATTTCCAGCGTGGCCTCAGGGCCAGATCTGACCCACGGGCCTTCAGTTTGACCCCAGCTGCTATCCAGCCTCTTCTTGAAAACCTCCCATGACGGAGCACCCACCACTTCTGGAGGGAAGCCCTTCCACGAGTTAATTGTCCTCACTTAAATTCCGGATTGCTTCTCTTTCTGATTAGTTTCCATTTGGCAAAGAGAGGAGCCGGGTTTGACCCTGGCCATTTCCGAAGGGTAGAGAGCGCCGGGGTAAAGCCTTCAATATGCCTAGAACCTGAGAACCGTCTCGTCTCCAACAGTTTCTGCCCACCCAGTCCGTATCAGCGGGGTGTGTGTGTGTGTCTTCTCCAGGTCTCCTCCATTAAAGGTGGCATCTTGTGGAACCTGGGAAGCCTGCCTTCTCCTGCCGTCCTGACTTGGGTCCCAGGCCTGAGGTTGATGCTTGTGATTTGTTCAGTTGTCCCTGTTTTGTTGTTTCTGTCCTCTAGATTATTTATGTCTGGGCTGTATGTTTCATGCCATGTTTTTAGGTGTTTTGATGTTTTCTTTAGTTTATTTTGCCATTCATAATCTACTTGGATGGCCAATAAAGTATGAATAAATAATTTTTTCTGTTACATTTCCTCCACCTTCTCCACCTTTCTGTGGACTCCAACAATCCAAGAAAGTTGACCCAAATAATAGCTCCCTGCATTTTGAGGCAGCATGCACTACTCCAGATGTGAAATGCAAAGAAGGAATTTCCACTCAGTCAGTGGGTTAAGTTCTATTTCCATCTCTGTTATATTCATTTGCTTTCTGGCTATGAAGTTTGTCTAGCTCATCTTTTGAGCACGGAATTTTGTCAGGCCAAACCTTACATTAGTGTGGCCAAAAGTGCCATGAATTGTACTTCAGCAACAGTTGAACAAGGCCATGGATTCTCCAGCTCTTCTATGCGCAATTTGAAGTGGTTCATAGTGCATGCATGTGGCACAGTGTGCTATGAACTGAATGTACACCAAGGGTAACCAATTAAACTAAAAATTAAAGGAATGCCACACATGCTTTTTACAAATTCTACATCCATGCAAGCAGTGTTTCCCCAGGCAGTGGCATTGAAGCATGTCTGGCCCAGCACCTTCTCACATACATGGGTGTTGTGGCTCCGATTCCCGAGCCTTGTGCTGTTAGAGGAAGAGGACTCGGAAGATGAGGAGGAGGAACTGGGAATGCCTTCTTCCCCAGGACCTTCCTCTCTGGCAATGCCTTCCTCCCTGATAATGCCTCAGGTTTCATCAGACAACCGAGAGGAACAGCCTGAGATTAATCAGGAGGAAGGCTGGTGGACTTAGGGGCCACGACTAACTTTATGGACCAGGCCTTTGCGGCCCATTCTGATGTCCCCTTGGTTCTGGTAGAACCTCTGATGAGGGTTGAGACTATTGATGGGCGGGAACTTATTGCAGGACCCATTAAATTCGCCACCCAGCCTTTATGCCTTGTCATTGGAGAATATGAGGAGGTGATCCGTTTTTATGTCACCACAGACCTCCATTTCCCATTAGTCCTCGGCATGGCTTGGCTTAGGATTCATGATCCTCAGGTGGCATGGTCGCGGAATGCCATTTCTTTTCCGAGTCTGCAGTGCGTGGACCACTTCCACCACACCTGTGCTGGCCAGGACATCACTGCCTCTGCTGTCTCCATACCTCCTGAATTGACGGACTTCACGGATGTTTTCAGTGAGAAGGAGGCGGACCGGTTACCTCCGCATCAGTCCTATGATTGCCCAGTGGACCTTCTGCCCAATGTACCACTGCCAAAGGGACGTTTGTACTCCATGTCCGAGCTCAAGCTGGCCACACTACGGGACTTTTTGGACAAAAACTTGGCCCGAGGGTTCATCCGGCCTTCGTCGTCCGCTCTCTCAGCCTCAGTCCTCTTTGTCAAGAAGAAGACGGGAGACTTACGCTTGTGCTGTGATTACCGCCGGCTAAACGCCATCATGGTGCAGAATAGCTACCCCTTGCCGCTCATTCCAGAGTTGTTGGAGAGGCTGCGGGAGGCCACTATCTTCACCAAGCTCGATCTTCGAGGGGCCTACAACCTGGTGCGGATGCGAGAGGGGGACGAATGGAAGACGGCATTTGGCACCCGATACAGCCATTTTGAGTACACTGTGATGCCGTTTGGGTTGACCAACGCCCCGCAGTCTTCCAGCACCTGATGAATGACGCGTTTCGGGATATGTTAGATCGGTTTGTGGTGGTGTACCAGGACGATATTCTGATTTATTCAGGGTCCAGGGACAGTCACCTTCAACAAGTTCGTCTGGTCTTGCAACGCCTTTGGGAGCACCAACTTTATGCGAAGCTGGAGAAATGTTTCTTCTTCCAGACTTCCATTGAGTTCCTTGGGCACATCTTTTCTCCTAAAGGCATCGCCATGGACCCGCGTAAGCTGGAGGCCTTATGTAGTTGGGAACCCCCTCGTGGCGTGAAGGACGTTCAACGCTTATTGGGGTTCGCTAACTATTACTGGACCTTCATCCCGGGTTTTGCCAAGCTGACGGGTCCAATAACTCAGCTCCTTCGAAAGAAGGTCCCGTTCCAGAGGGCCTCCTCGCAGCAGGAGGCTTTTGAGGCCCTCAAGAATGCTTTCATCGCAGAACCCATCCTGAGGCACCCTGATCCACATTGTCCTTTTGTGGTGGAGACAGATGCATCCAACGTGGCTATTGGGGCAGTGCTGTTGCAAGCCCCAGGGGATGGCGCCACTCTTTTTCCCTGCGCTTATTATTCCCGGAAACTCACTCCTTCCGAACACAATTACACCATCTGGGAAAAAGAGTTGCTGGCTATCAAGGTTGCATTTGAGACTTGGCGACATCATCTCGAGGGGGCCCGACACAAGATGGAGGTCCGGACAGACCATCAGAATTTAGAACATTTGTCAACGGCACGAAAGTTGAACCAGCGGCAGACCCGGTGGTCATTGTTTTTTGCCCGGTTCAATTTTTCTGTGACCTATATCCCCAGTGGTCACAATCAGAGGGAGGATGCCCTGTCCCGCAAACCTGAGTACCTTTGCCCCGAGGACCCCCTTTCTCCATGGACAGTGCTGCCAGCAGAATCCTTGGCTGCAGTCCAGGAACCGGTGGACTTGCAGACTCAAGTGCAAGAGGTGCAGCGCCTAGATGCTTGGTTGCAGCAGAGGATGGAGGAGATTGGACCCGAATCCCCATGGACTTTGGAGGAGGGCTTACTCAAGCATCGGGGCCAGTTGTACTTACCCACGGGGCCACTTTGAGCCCTTATTATGACTCAATGTCACAACAACCCTGCAGCCGGCCATTTTGGGTTTTTTAAAGACCTTCCATCTTGTAACGTGGACTTTTTGGTGGCCTCGAGTATGGCATGATGTCCACGCCTATGTCACGTCCTGTGTACCGTGCAGACAAGCAAAAGCCACGACGGGTGCGCCTCCTGGTCTCCTCCAACCTCTGCTGACTCCAGAAAGACCATGGGGAGCGATTTCCATGGACTTCTTGACTTCATCCTCAGGATTTACGACTGTGCTTGTGGTGGTCGACATGTTGACAAGAATGGCCCACTTTATTCCATGTCATAAATTGCCATCGGCCCATACAACTGCCCGTTTGTTCTTGCAGCATGTTTTTTGTCTCCATGGTCTGCCAGACAGGGTAGTTTCTAACCACGGTATACAATTTACAGCCCAATTTTGGAAAAGCCTGACGACAGGTGCAGGTGTGCTTGTCATCGGCGCACCATCCAGAAACTGATGGTGGGACGGAGAAGGTCATTGGCATTCTCAAGCAATATTTGCATTGTTTTGTAAACCACCGGCAGAACAATTGTCTCCCTCTGGTGGAGTTTGCATTCAACAACTCCCAGCACACCTCCACCCAAATGACACCATTTTATGCTAACGTGGGATACCATCCGCAGTTCTTTCCGTTGACACTATTAGATTCCCCTGTTACCGAGACTCAGGAATTCCTTTCGGAATTACACTCAGTTTAGCAGTTAGTTTGGCAGCAACTGATATGGGCCAAGGAAGATTACAAGCGGTTCACAGATCGCTCTCGACGGGCAATGCCTCCGCTGGCTGTAGGAGACCGTGTGTGGTTGTCCACAAAACATCTCCAGGTCGACCGCCCAATAAAGAAGCTGGACCATCGGTTCATCAGCCCATTTCCCATCGAGACGGTCATCAACCCCGTAGCCTTTCGACTGACTCTACCGCGCTCCATGTGAATTCATCCGGTCTTCCACCGTTCCCTTTTGGTCCCTGACGCCCCTTCGTGTTATCTTAGACATCCCACAGCTGATGATCCACCACCTGTGCCCGGTGAAGATGACGCAGTTGATGGCAACGTGGTTGGCATTAGGGATTCCCTCTGGCTGAAAGGGCAGTTGCAGTATTTGATCGAGAGGCAGGGGGATGGGCCAGAGGCCCTTTCGTGGGTGGATGCTTCCACGACCCACGCCCTGGACCTTATACGGATGTTCCATGACCATTTCCCCTTGAGACCACATCCTGACCGTCAGACTCAGGTGAAGGGCCCTGCAGTGAGGGATAGTGTTGTGGCTCCAATTCCCGAGCCTGTGCTGTTAGAGGAAGAGGACTTGGAAGATGATGAGGAACTGGGAATGCCTTCCTTTCCAGGACTTCCTCTCTGGCAATGCCTTCCTCCCTGATAATGCCTCAGGTTTCATCAGACAACCGAGAGGAACAGCCTGAGATTAATCAGGAGGAAGGCATATCGAAGCAGCCCCTGACAGGGAGTCAAGAGGAAGAATGTTGGCTTGATCCTAAGCAGCGTCATAGGAAGAAACGTGAGCAGCAACGTAGGAGGCGTGGGAGGGTCAGAGAGTGAGCTGAGTCATTGAGCCACACCCCACAGGGGATAAAAGTGGGTGTGTTGTCGGCTGGAACTTTGTATGGGACGAAGTTTAATCTTGCTTCAGGTTTTCTTTGTGAATGATTTTATGGTCTGCCTTATAATTTTTTGGAAGTAGCTTTTTACTTGTTATCAGTTTGGACTTGGCAGGCAGAGGGTGTTGGAATGCCAAGGACATTATCAGTTCCAAAGAATTAACTCTATGAAGTCCGAGCCAGCTTGCCTGCCTGTGTTTGTGTGAGTTTATACTCTTGCATCTTTTGGAAAGAAGAAAGGTGAGACAGAACATATGGGTAAAGGACAGACATCATACTTATAACAAAATGCTGCCACACGTAAGAAGCAGTAAGAAGCAGGATGCAGTGTGCCTTACTATAAGTGTTCAAGCTGAATCCAGCAATGTATTTGCAAATTATTCTGAATTAAATCAACCCTACTGCTTCCTTTGGACAGAGGAAACTGACCCATGGGTGCACTTGAACCAAAAAGGAATATATCAAAAGATTTATTTCTGTTGATACTTTTTTGAACCCTCCAAGTCCACAATTTCCACATTTATATCCTTTGCAGTTTGCTGCCGGTTGCAAGTCTCTGCCCATGTATTTTGCTGAGGGTGTGAACTCACTAAGAGTACCCGCATCCAAAGAGTTACATCATGCTACATTGCCATATTCTGCACTCTGAGATAGATGGCCTTTGTTTGTATTTCATTTCATCTGGTAGTTTGTTATTTATCAAGCCTTTTATACAAATATCCAACGTACAGTCCTCCTATTTTCCCCACCCTGTGAAGTGGGTAAAGCTGAGAATGAATGACTGGCTCAAAGTCACTCAACTAGCTTTCATGGCTGAGATCAGTCTGCCATTTTCTAGCCTGGAGCCTTAATCACTAGATCAAACTGGCTCCAATTAAAGATAGCCCTGTGGGCTCCATTTTTGCTGGCAGAGGAACCTCGGGCCAGTCCACTGTTTCCAGGGTGACCCCGCAGGCCACATCTAATCACCCTGTCCGCCAGATCTGGCCCGCGGGCCTTGTGTTTGACACCCCTGATCTTGACCTTTTTCAGTCTGCATTCAGGCTGGACACAGCACTGAAACAGCCTTGGTCAAGCTTGTCAGTGACCTTTGGAGGACTTGGGATTGAGGTGGTGCACCTTTCTGGACCTCCTGGTGGCTTTTGACACTACCGACCATGACATCCTTACAGTCCAGCTTTGGGGGCTGGGATGAGAGGGCCTATGCTACGGTGGTTCACCTTCCATCATGGCTGGTTCTAGTCAGTGTTGGTAGAAGAGGAGAGGCCATCTGATGGAGCAAGTGGATCAGATCTAAGGTGGACTCTGGCCTTGGAGCAGGTTCTGTGGGGGCTGGGGATGGCTTAGTTATCTGGGGGAAGTTTGATCCCTTCAGGCGACAGGATGCCCATAACTGTTAGCTCAGCCACTTATGTTAGATCCCAGGATTAGATATCCCACCCACCCCCGGGCTAGGTGGGGACCAATTCTTCATTGAGAGAGGGGGTGGTCACAGTGCTGCCTTCCCATCTCATAAGGCCATTGTTGAAGGGTGTACAGAAAGTGTTTGAGCTGCAGCTTCAGGAGGCCTTAGAAGAAGTGGATCATCTGGACCCCTTTCAGTTTGAGTTCAGGTCTGGGTATGTACCCCGGATATAGATGGCATTGACTGCACTCTTGGGTGTCCACTGGCAGGAGAGGGATGATGGTAGTGCATCCATCCTTGCTCCTCTTGACGTAGGAGAGATCATGGTATCCTGGCTAGGCTCTGGGAGTTGGGGTTGGGCAGCACCTTTTAATGCTGGTTGTCTTTGTTCCCTTGGGTTGGTTCTAGTTGATGTTGGGAAGGGGGAGAGAAGCCCCTCTTTTGTGGGTTGTTACAGAGCTCAGTGCCTTCTCCTATCCTGTTTTAAGATTACAATGATGACATTAGGATATTTCCATCAAAGATTGTCTGAATGGTGTGTGCGTGTAGTTTTGTCTCAGAGCCTGGAGGCTGTGAGGGCCTAGATGGGGCACAAGAAGCTTCAGCTTAATTCAAAGAAAACTGAATGGATCTGGGGTTTTGGACCTCCTGGTTCAAAGACCTTCCATATTTGGTTGAGAATAGATTAATACCAGCTTAAAATTGTGTCAGCCCTTTGCAGCAGACCATACCAGGAAGCCGAGATTATGCTAATATTTACTCTTTTTACAAGGTTATGGTAACATTATCTTGCAACTCTGAATGTATCTATTCTTCCCTTCAAGAGAACTAGGGAGGTTTTTGTCTGAGATGTTTTCTCAAATCTTGCCCGAGACCAAATATTTCTTTTGTTTGACCATTGTCTCGGCTATGGCTCTTTCTCTTACTCCTCAAGTTTATTCTTATTGCCCATTAGAATAGAATAGAATGGGTTGGAAAGGACCTTTGAGGTCTTCTAGTCCAGCCCCCTGCTCAAGCAGAACCTATACCATCTCAGACAAGTGACTGTCCAGTGTCTTCTTAAAAACTTCCCATTATGGAGTGCCCAAGTTTTCTGGAGTCCAGCTGCCCAACCTCCCTGTGAGGAAGTTTCTCCTTAATTCCAGGTAGCTTCTCTCTTTCATTAGTTTCATCCATTTCTGCTTCTACCTTCTGGTGCTTTGGAGAATAGGTGGACCCACTCCTTCTTTGTGGCAGCCCCTCAAATATTGGAATGCTGCCAACATGTCACCCCTAGTTCTTCTTTTCTCTAGACTAGCCAATCCCAAATCCTGCAGCCATTCTTCATCTGTTTTAGTCTTCAGGCTTTTGATCATCTTAGTTGCTCTTCTCTGAACTTTTTCCAAAGTTCACTACACAGAGCTAGTGTGCAAACCAGGATCCTACTGGACTCATGGCTCTTGCTTAAGAAGCAGTTGGTAGCCCTGCCTAGGACGACATTTGCACTTCAGACCACACATCAATTGTACCCAGGCCTGGACTGGGGTGTGTGTGTGTGAGGTGTTTCTGTTTATGGCCATGCCTTTGTGACCTCCAGATTGTACTACTGCAATGAGCTTTAAATGGAGCTGCCCTTAGAAGTGCATTTGGAAGCTTTAGTTGGTGCAAATTACAGTGACACAGGCATTACATGCCCTTGAAAGCTTGTTTTGCCCAAGCCTGGGGCCCTGGGATTAAGCCAACCTCCTGACTGTGTGGCTAATTGAGTGGTTGATGTCCAGCTATGTATTTTGAGTATTTTTATTGTGGAGCTATTGAAGAGATGGGAGGCAATATAAATCAAATAAATTGATTTTGGGGATACAGAATACAGAACAACAGATGAAAGGAGATGACCCTGAAAGGCTGAATAGCTTCAGCAGGCAATCTATTAATGTCATCATTGGACTAGGTTTAAACCTGCTTTGGGATGCAAAATGTGGCTGCTCACAGGCTTACTAGGGATTAGCAGCAGCAGCAACCAGGGACTTTTAAGGTCAGTTAACACCACTGGGCTTTTCACCTTGGACAACCTTTTCAAGGTGCTTTTGCTCACAATCTCCCTCTGGGGAAGATCTTAGCTGAAGACCTTCTTTGCCTGCCTTTGAATTCTTTATATGATGGGCACAAATGGCTTGGCTTGTTGCTACAGGCATTGTGCTTTGAGAACTTTGAAAAGTCTGAAAAATGCATTGTTGGTAGCTTCCTACAAGAAATGTGGATCTTAATAGAAATAGGACTGGCTCCATATGCCGGTTATTTAGTCACTGAATTTTAATTGTGAACTATTCATCTTTATGAATGTTGTAAGCTACTTCACATCCTTTAGATGCATCAAAACTTCCTTTAATAAACATATAAGGCACCTTGGCAGAAAGCAAAGCTAGAAATGAAGTTAGACTAGTGTGGTTCATGAATAATTATCAATATATAGAATAGTTACACAGCACAGAATACCAGGGTTGGAAGGGACCTTGGAGGACTTCTAGTCCAACCCCTTGCTCAAGCAGGACACTCTATACCATTTCAGACAAATAGCTCTCCAATGTTTTTTTCTTAAAAAAAAAACTGCAGTGATGGAGGCACCCACAACTTCTGAAAGCAATTCAATCTATTCATTTTTGTTTCAGGAAAATTCTTAGTTCTAAATTGGATCTCTCGATAAGTTTCCACTCGTTACTTCTTGTCCTGTCTTCAGGTACTTTAGAGATAGGTTAACACACTCTTCTCTTGGACAGCCACTCAAATATTGGAAGGCTACTGTATCACCCTACTCCTTGTTAAGCTAGACAGTGCCAGTTCCTGCAACCATTCATCGTGCTTTTAGCCTCCAGATCCCTTACCATTTTTGCTGTTCTCTGCATTCTTTTTAGAGAACTTTTTTTTTTCTACTGTGGTGACCAAAACTGGATGCAGTGTTCCAACTGTAGTCTTAGCAAGGCAGTATAAAGTGGTACTGATACTTCACATGACCTTGATATAATCCCTCTGTTAAGGCAGCCTAGGACTGCATTGGCTTTTTTGGTAGCTACAGCATACTGCTGGCTCATAATTAAATGGATTTCATTTTGTTAGATAGGGCCCAGTGTTCCAGTTTGTTGAGACCCTTCCAGATCTTTAGCCTATCTTCTGGTGTATTGGCTATTCTAAATGATTGTCTAAATTGTTTATGAAGATATTGAATAATATGGGTCCAAGACGTACTTCCTTCCATGTATAGTTCCATTCAGGACTATACTTTGGTGACGCTGTGTATCCAATATTTTTCTATTTTACCAAGTGGCAGCTTGTGGCCACTTCATCAAATTCCAAGCATACGATGTCCGCAGCATTTAACTGGTGCACTAATTTAGTCCCTTTGTCACAGAATGCAATAAGGTTTGACTGGCATGATCTGTTTTTGACCAATGTTGGCTTCTAATGATAGCTTACTTGTTTCTTGGTGCTTGCAGGTCCACTGCTTGCTTATCTTTTGGGATAGATATAACTGGACTCGGGAGGAGGACTGATTCTAGACCATTGTGGTTTGCCAGGAGACGCGTGAAGGGAAGAAAGGGTGCATGCTGCCGATGGTGACCTAGGAAAGTTGGCTGAAGCCTCTCCAGAAGGCCTGTGGGGCTTCTGTGTGCCTAGCTTCCTTCCCCCTGGAGCTCCATCTCCTTGCCCAGAGCGTCGGATTTCTCATCCAGCTCAGAGGCCCTTGTCATTGCTACTCTGCCAGGCCTTACCACGTGAGCTCATTTCAGCCCACAAATAAACCAGGCAGAGAGGGCAGGTCATGACCCATCCACCCCCTTGGGATGGGTTCCAGACGCTGCTGGCCAAACAAACCTGATCCGCTTCCTTTTTTGGGAAGAGATATCCCACCACTAACAGATCTCAGCAGTAGAGAAGCACTAGGTGCTCGGTTGCCAAGGGCCTAGAGTGGGGGCAGAGCACCCCCCCCCTTCAAATGCTACACCAGCCACCCTCTTTGCATGGACCGTAACTAACGTAGCCGAGTGCCTTCTACAAGCAGCAAAAGGTCTGATCCAAACTCACTCCCTTTCCCGAGCTTTCTGAGCCCCCTGAACGGGAAAGCCATCATACCCTGTAGCTTACTTTGGCTGATGTTCCCTTGCTATGAGCACCGCTTGCCAGAGTCTTGACTTCTGTTGCAGGCATTTTGCCCTCCTTCCCACTCTGGAGAGCCTTGGGCTGCAATTGGTTGCGGTGAGAGCAACCCCTCAATTTTGTCATGGGGCACCTTTCCCCTTCCTTGCACTAAATCCTGGGTGGCGAAGAGGTCCGGGCACACTCAGCAGCATCAGGTGGTCGGTGGTTTGGAGGAGGAAGTGCTGAATTCTTTTAGGATTTCGGAAACAGCTCAGTGAGAAGACGAAACGTTGAATCCAGCATAGAAAACCCATCTCATGCCCCCATTCTCCAGGTGAGTTAATAATGAACACTCCATTAACATGATTTATTAGAGAAAGTCAGAAAAGGAGGGGAGAGATCCACGGACTAGAGGTAAGCAGCTCCACCAACAGGCAGATACCCAGCTGTGGTCTCCCCAACAGCAAAGCATTTGAGGGAATGGCTACATAGTGCATTTAAAGGAACATGCAGAGCATTTCACCAAAGAAAAGTAGAAAGAAATCCAGGCCAGAGAGAGCAACAAAGCCCCTTCCTTCCAGGTGGGCAGGCAGACTTGAAGGGTGGGAGACTCCCAGGACAGAAAGAAGCAGGTAGAAAGTCCAGGCCCAGAGGCGGGGAAGGGAAGGAAGGTCAGGGGACTCAAAACTCAAGCCGAGGGGTTGGGAAAGCAAAACATGGGAGCCTTTGCTGGTGCCTTGCAAACTTTTTTTTTCAGAATCCCCCAGGGATTCCTGGAGACAAAGCAAAGGTGGGGGGGGCTGCCAAAGGGCCAGCTGCCACTCCAGGACTTTGCGGGGGTGGGGGGTGGATGAGAGAGATGGTCCCCCATGGGGGCCTTGGGGACGGAGGTCTCCTTTCCTCTGAAAAAGGGGACAGCCTGGGAAGAAACATGACGGTGGAGGGGGGAGTGCTGAGCTTGCTCCTACTAACTGCTGGACAACCGGGGTGGCTCCCAGGGAAGAAGCACTTGGGTGGGAGGCGGAAGGCTGCTGCCCTCTGAGAGGCCCCGCCCTGCCCTCTTCCGGGCCCAGAGGGAAGTGGCCCTCCAGGCAGGTCACGGCTGGGGGTGGGGTGGACTTCACTGCCATGCTGCTAGTGAAAAAGGGAAGCGGCTCGAGCTCCTCAGGCAGCAGGCCAGGTGAGAAGGCTGCCATTTTGGTCTGGCAGGAAAGGCGGCTGGCGCCAGTCAGCAAGAATGCCAGGAAGGGGAGGGCCATCCCTGCCCTGCCGCCCCAGGAGGGAACTTTGGCACACACACAATCTGGAGGGCAGCTGCCTGGGATGCCCTTTCAGAGGCTGCCGGCACAATCACGACACAGGACCTCGTCGTTGTCAGGGATGAAGCCCTTGCCCACCAGGGAGGCAGCACAGCGGGAGCAGATGAAGCAACTCTGGTGCCAGTGGCGGTCCTCAAAGGAGATGTACTTGCCTCCCCCGAAACCTGTGGAAGAAAGAGGAGGCGTGGGACCCTGCAGGGGAGCTGGCTCTCTAGAGCCCTCCCCAGGCTGGGGGACCCCCCCCACTTGACTCACCTGTGATGGGCTTTGCGCAGGCACTGCATTTCTTGGCGTAGAGGCTGCCAAAGCACTTGACGCAGTAGGGCTGGTCCTCCTGGGAGGTGAACTGCTGCCCAGCCAGGGGGGCCTCGCAGCCTGTGCAGACGAAGCACTCCTTGTGCCAGGGCTCGTCCCGGTAAGTCACTCCTCCCTTGGTCAGCGACTGCGAGCACAGGAGTGGAAGCTCATCTCAGGGGCTGGCTGGGGCCCCCCTGCCGCCCTAGGACGCTCCTACCAGCCACATCCCCCTCCCTCCCCCCTCCAGTGGCCAAGACCCAACCTGCTTGCAGCGGGTGCACCGGGGCGCAAATTTGCTCTCGTAGCAGGAGACGCAGTAGTACTCCTTCTGCTCCGGGATGAAGGAACGAGCGCCAATGGGCTGCTGGCAGCTGCTGCAGACAAAGCAGTGCTCATGCCAAGTCTGCCCGTTGTACTCCAACTTCCGAGAACCTGTGGGCAGAGAGAGGGGGGAGGGTGAGCCCCCGAAAGCCCAGGGGCTGCTGGGCCTGGGTTTGGGGAGAATCATCACTGCACCTGGCATGACCACCTGCTGGCAGGCCACACACTGGGAGGAGAACTCCTGGCAATAGCAGCTGTTGCAGAGCAGCTCCTGCCCCTGGCAGGTGAAAGGCTCGTCGGCCAAGGAGCGGTCGCAGCGGAAGCAACGGAAGCAGCCCTCGTGGTAATGGCGATCCTCATAGTAGAGCTCCTGTGGGGGGGGGGGAGAAGCAGGGGTCAGAGGCCAGTTTCCTTCTGCTTCCAGGCACCTGGGATTGAGGTTCCTCTCCCTCCTGCGAGGGGTCTCTCCAGGCGTGCAGGTGGCCCTAGAAATAGATGAGCCCGTCCCTGTTGGCTGCCACCTGCAGCTCTCTCCAACGCAGACATATTATTATCTGCTTTGGCTCAGCCCAAAGCAGACGAGGCGCTGCCCTTGCTCGGGAGACCCATCCACACGGGCAAACAAGACTCTACCCAACAAAGGGTGAGAGGAGACAGTGCCAACACCAGAAGCAGGCTGCAACAGACCCCCTTTACTTTGCCCTCTTTACGTCTAAAGCACCGTCATCACAGGTCCCAACACAAGGTAGTACACACCAGGTCAGGGGCTTCTCTTCCACTAATGGGACCTGGCCTATCAGGACGAGGGGGACAAACTTGGTGCAAAACAATTAAGTTTGGCAATAGCAACAAAGCCATATCAGGGCCTTTCAACCTCCCAGGACATCAGGTTATCTCCAAGTAGCTGTCTTGGAACAAAGACAGGTGAGCAAGAGCTTTCTGGGTTTGCACACATCAGACTGTCAGGCATTCAGGCTGTCTTCATAAAGACAATGGGCTTTTTAAAAAAAAAAAACATCACACAGACATGCATACAAACAACTGATAAAGCTCTTGAACTCCATTTTAGACTCAATCTGTTTCTGCATCATCACCTCGCCTCCCTCCCTCTCTCCTCTTTTGAATCCTGTCAATCCACCCCCACCTAAGGCAAGGGCACCTCCAGAGAGCAGACTGTTTCCATTTCGTAGCATGTGTGAGTCAAGAGACTCCTGGATCCCTTCTACACATTCTCAGGACTGGAACCTGGAGAGATTGCTCCAAGGAATGTACCCCGGTAGGCATAGTAAGGGCCTTGGGGGGAGAAGGACCAGGAGCTTTCATATTGGGGGCTAGGAGAGAGGAATAAACCAAAGAGGCCAGCAGCTGAGACGATGGGTCAAAAGTGGAGCCTCCAGAAGGCCAAGGTCTCTTCTCCAGGCCCAGGAGCCCAAGAAGTTGCTCACTGAGGTGGCCGGCCTTCCTTAGCTATCCTTAGCCCCAGGGGAATGCTGGGGGGCCTTGAGGGTGATTTCTTTTGGCTACTGTCTTGATCACCTGATAGCATTTTATATTTTCTCAGGCTCTCCTTTTAAAGGTCCCCTGTGAACTGGGGGGGGGGGGGGGGGGAGCAGGGGCAGTCTGAGCAGAACTGGGGCACCTCACCCGGCAGTCATGGCCAATCAGCTCCTTGCACTCATCACAAGTGTTGGCAAAGTGTGTGTCATAACATGGGATGCAGAAAGGACCCTCATCTCCCTGGATGTACTTGCGCCCGTAAAGAGACTCCTTGCAGCTGGCACAGTCAAAGCCTTCCGTCATGTTGCTGGCTGGAAGTTGAGGTGCTTCCTGGGAAACAAGAAAAACAAACCGCCGTTGACTTCCCCAGCCAAGTTTCGGGGGAAGATCTGCCCACCTTCCTTTTCTAGGCATACCCACACAAGCCGGGGGAAGGAGCTGCACAAGCCACCCCTTGCCCTGGTGCTGAGTGGTGAAGGAGCTGCAAGGTAAACAGAAGCTTTCAGAATCCAACTCTGGACGCAGTTTTCTAAATGTCTGGAGGGGCTCAGTGTTCAGCGGCTCTCAGCCTTCACTGGCGATGCCAGCCGTCCATTTAAAAACTCTGAGTTTTGGGGACACCCTTGGCTAGGGAGCCCTCCAGCTTCCCTTGGCTCTCAGCCAGGCACCCATCTGGGATTGGGGGCAAATCCATCACTCCACACTGGCAGAAAGCCAATTCTCCCCAGAAGCTTTCATAGAGGCCGCCCTCCCACATGGCCAGAGTGGTGAGGAAGGGAGCACCTTTGCTCTGCCCTGGCCTTCCAGGGCAGCAAACGCAGGGGAGTTCCTCCAGACCTCTCCTCTCCTGCCAGTCACCTAGACAGCTTCCTCATCCGATGAGCAAGGAACTGCTGTCCTCTTACAAGAGAGCCAATGGGCTGGTCTCCAGCCAGGAGTTCCCGTGTTAGCATGCCTGGACTAGCTGTCCTGAAACTGGGAGAGGGTGAGCAATCACTGTAGCCTCCAGGAAATTCCAGCATTTCAATTCTTTTTGAAATAAACCAGAGGAGGAGGGAGTATGAAGAGGGAAACTGCAAAAGCAGCACATGCAGTGCCATGTTGCAACAGAAGCTCAACTTCCACTGATCCTTGCCAAGCCAAAGGCCCCATCTCCTGGCACAAGGGCTCTCTTGAGCAGAACCATCACACCCTGGCTCTCCAATAGCAGTGAATGGCTAGCCAATGGCTAGTTTGATATTCCACAATATGAACAAAATGGCTAGTTTTACAATCAATAATACCTGTTTAGCTGCTATATAAGAAAGACAGGCCTTTATTATTTGATCTAACAACTCCAGTGAACCTGCTCTCCTGCAATATTCCAAGTGGACGGCGTGCAAGCATCGTCTTTTGTCCCTTCTCCAAACTAAAAATATTTCCTTATGTTTGAAACTGGACGTCCAACAGTGTCCAGGGACAACAGCCCTCCTCCTATGTGCTCCTCATGTGCTTAGAAACAGAGGCTATTTTGTAGGTCTCACTATGCCTCACTTCCCTGTGAGTCAACATCTCACCTCCACAAATGGTGAGAATGAGGCTCCCACAGCAGTGGGGGGCAAGAGAGCCAACTCCTTAACAAATTCCTCCTCTAAAACCAGAGTTTGCACTTGGGCAATGGGACGGCCTGAAGGAAACAGGAGAAGAAAGGGGAAGCTTTCAGTGGCGCTCAGTGAAACAAACATGGACAAGAGCCTGCAGCTGTGGACCTGCAATGCTGGTCTTCCTGCCTGAAAACAGTGTGGTTTGCATCGGTTGCATTGGCAAGTTTGTGACAGTCTGTGAAGAACCGGAGCAGCAGCAGCAGAGGGTCACACCTGAGTTGGTGAGAAAGGATGTGCAAAGGATGTGCATGTGCAAAGGCAGGAGGTGCTAGAATGAAGACTTCCTCCACAAGAAGACAAGACGAACTGGGAGCAGCCCAGGAAAGGAGGGCCATGACCAGAACCGAAGGCGTTAGAAGCCCTCCAGAAACCTTGTTCAGGCTCTTAGAAGCCAAACATGGCAACAGAGAAAGAGAGGCTGGATCTCCAAAGCCTGCTAAGGAGGAGATTGTGCCAGATAAGAAGACAAAGAAGAACCACCAGTAGGTGGTGATTCATGACTACAAAAGGAATGGAAACAAAAGGTATGTTGACTGGACCTATTAGCTGAAGAGTTACACTGTCTGCCTGGAGTAAAGATCAAGGACATGTCAGGACAACTCGCAAGACCTTTCCATTCCATGAGGCAATCATCCCTTCCTGCTTAGAGGTGTGGAAGACATGGGGGGGGGGGGAGATGCAGCCGAGACACCCCAGGCTCCTCCATCCATTTGGTCTTCAGGCCTCTTTGACCGACTGAGAGGCAAATCAGATCCCTGCAAGTCATGACACGGCTACACAAAAGGGGTGACCATGGGGGTGGGGTGGGGAAATGGTTTCTGAGGCCAGGGCCTGAAACATCTACACAAAGGACACTTGACATCAAACAAGGGTTGGGTGGGGGGGAGAAACGTGCTTGGTTAACAAGGTAAAATTAGTTTGGGAGGCTTTAAGTAGCAATTGAGGATGAGAAACCCCGTCCCATAGAGAGACATGCATTGTAGAAAGGGAAGATGTTGCTGGAGGAGGGCCTTTTAGAGTAGGGGTCCCAGGGCCAGGGCCCATTCAGAACTAGGCCGGGCAAGGGGCAGGCGAGTGCACAGCTCCACTTGCACATGGTGTGAGGCTTCATTTATGTGAGCAGCGGGTGCACCCAGAGAGCTTCACGTGTGAAGCCATCGCTTGCACAAATGGAGCTTCACACACAGGTGTGATTGCCTGCCACTCAAAAGGCACCATTTCCTCTTCCCTGGCCTCCCCCACCGGTCCGCAAAGTTGGCAAGGGTGGGAGCCACGGTCTTAAACCACCTGAAGAAAAACCAGAATATTGGCTGATGAGGTTCATGACCTCCGCTGCTTCTACAGTAACGCTCAGTGTAAAAAATGAGAGCGAAAACAGGACAGGCTCAAGGGAGATCAGGTGGAGTCACCAAAATGCAACAGTTATTCAAAAGAAACAGAAGCAACAAGAAAGGCAGCAGGATTTACTTGACAGAAATCTAATCCAGGGTAGCTCTTTGTTTTGAGTGAGTTGAAATCTCCAGGACCAGTTAAACTGCAGGGAAGAAAGGAACCGAAGGGCAGGCCCAGGCAATCCTTTGGTGCCTTCATTTGCCTTTGAGAAACCCAGAACAGGGGAGTGCAGGGAGGCTGGGAAAGGGCCCGCATGGTCCCTGCCTCGAAGGAAAAGGCAAGAAAGGAAACTCCGAGAAATTACAGAGCAGCCTCAGAAGAGCACATGGAAAACGTCAGCATGGGCTTTCCTGCCAGATCCATCTCATGCTTTTGACTGGATAATTTCCCCAGTGCATTGCACACTGCTGTAAACGTGTATCTTGTTTTCGGTGAAGTATTAGATAAGGTCCACTGTGGCAGGCTGCTGTTGTTCTAGGATTCTTAGGATTTTCCTGGCCCCCAAAACATCTTAAAAGATGATGATCAGTTGTTATTCCTCATCAAATGGAGGCATGCAACAGGTGAGATGCCCCAAAGATCATTCCTGGCCTTTACGATTACGGAATGATTAAAATTTTGGATCAAGAAGGATTAAGATGGAGAAAACGCTTGTGAAATTTGCACAAATGTAGAATAGTTCATACCCTAAAAGACAGAAATATACAGTAATAAGATTCACAACAAACATGAGAGATAGGGGAAAAGGGCTGAGAGTAATGAAATTAAATTTAACATAAATAAGGAGTAAAAAATAATGCTCAGATATGCAACTGAATAGGACCCAGCAGGGCCCCTATCAGCTAAGAAGCTGTGCCCTTTTAGGTGGGTGAGGGGGTGGTATCATGTTCCATAGACAGGATAGCAACCCCCCCCACTTCAGTCGGATGCCTCTCAAGGGCTGTCCCATTCTGGATGCCCCCCTCCCCTTAAGAAGACTTCTGGAATAGGTTCAATGTAGACCCCGTGAAGAACAACTGGAGGAGCTGAGAGAACATCCTTCAAACATCGGGCTTTTTTTCTCCTTCCCAAGGGAAAGCCCCAGAGCAAGGCATCTGCTCCAGAAAGGCATAGGGTACAGATTCACAGGACTGGAAGGGACCTTGCAGGTCTCCTAGTCCAACCCCCTGCTCAAAAAGGAGACCCCATACCATTTCAGACAGGGATGGAACACCCATAACCTCTGGAGACAGGTCATTCCACTCGTTGTGGCAAGCATGGCCTCCCTGTGTCTAGGCCCTTTGAATTCTTGTACTGGCCTGCGAGGGTTTCTTTGGCCTGGAGGCAACCTTAGGGGTGACATGCTAAGCTTATTGGTCTGCCAACCAAGGAGGCTGGAAAAGAGATGCTTCCCACATGACCTGGTCTAGAACCTTCCCTTAAAAGCCTGCTTCTCCTTCCCTCCTGTGGGGCCAGAAGCAATGGGAAAGGCATTTGTCCACAACAGACAAAGTGTTTGAAGGCTTCCAGAAAGAGTGGAATTGTTAAAGTTATTAAGTCATCCATCGCAAGCAATTCTTGGAATTGTGGCTCACCTGGGGTCTTCTGAATAACTCGACTCCCTTTTCAGTGAGCCGAGAGCCAAGTAGATGGGCAGATGGGGAGAAGCAGCCAGCAGTTCCCTGGCAGCCCAAGACGAGAGAAGAATGCACCTTCTTCCCCGGCCTTGGCAACTCTGCCCTTTGCCTTCCCAGAGCCCAGCATGCTTGAGCACAGGCCCCACAGCCAGAGTCCCGGGTGGTCTGATTATCCAACCCGTGTCCTCATCGCATGCAGGGCTCCCCAAAACAAGTAGGGCTGGAAGGGAGGAAGCTGCTCTGTCGCACTCAGGCCAAACCAAAACAGAAAACTGGAGGTGGAGACGGTGCCCCTTAGAACTGGCTGGGTGTTCAGCCGGGGAGGCAGCAGCTCTCCATCTTCCACATCCTCAAGTTGCTCAACTGCTCCAGGGAACTTTTTTTCCCCAAATTTGGTCAAAACAGGCTCGCTGCTGCTCTGTGCTGGTGACTCTTTGTTTGGAGAGCTGCCATGGGGAGGGGAGGATATAAATCAGGTGTTTAAGGGTGTGAAGGCTTTGCAACCCTCCCTCCCTGATGAGAAATCAAGTCAAGTGGTGGGATCCTGCGTACTGACAGTCAAAGGAACCTTTGATCTCTTTTCCAGCAAGGAAACACCCCCCCCCCCCATTTCAGTCAGAAAAGACAGAGAGCTGACAGGCTCAGGCTCTTCTTCTCCAGCCATCTGCTGCTGTGTGTTTCGGAGATGGGGGGAGGGCCGGGGGTAAAGGCTGGATAGCATTCCCTTAGCAGCAGAGAGCCTGGGCACGGGCCATCCAGGATCAGTTACAGCCCCAGCACAAGCCCACAGGAAGAAGAAAGCCTCTTCCCTTGTTTTAAAACCCTGCTGCAGCAGAGGATTCAATGCTCCCAACCCACCGGTCAAAACCACCCACGTTCAAGCAAGGAGGCTGTTTGTGCAGGACTTTTCTGGGAAGAGGTCCTTTGACCTTTCAAGGCCCCGATGAATGTCCTCTTTGGGGCAACGGTTCAGAGGCAAGTCATCCCATTCCACCGGGAGATTTGGTGGGAAGTCTCATCACTGAGCTTGGCCTTCCAGGCCCGAGAAAGCATGCTGACCAAACCTACCCAGTTCTAGAAGGCGCCACCATGAAAGGGGTTGGGAGGAGAAAAAAGGGACATCATCCCGCGTCCACCTAAAAAGTCCAGGGTACTGGGAAAATACCCCCCCCCCCCGGGCAACTGTGAACCATGGATCTGAGAGGCAGCCCGAGTAGTCGTCCTCCTGGAAGTAAGGAGTCTAACTCCTTTCACATTCAGAACTCCCATGTCCGCCCCACTGTAGTTGAGTTGATGGCAAAGACTGAAGTTAGGGTCTGGACCGGGGATGGGGGGGGACAATTTCTGATTACATCCTGCTTTGCTAGGAGCCCTCTGGCAGGGGATATACACCCTGGGGAAGAGGCCTCCTGATTTTGTGGGACCTGCATAAACAGCAGGTGAAAACTATGCTCAACTTGCAGCCCTACTGGGTAATGAAAGGAACATGCCAGAGAGACGGTGTAAAAGCATCCTGTGAGGCTGGAGTCCTGCCAGGGTTGAGAAATGCCACCTTGAAGTCACCACAGGGGACTTCCAGCCCAGGACACAGTGCCGCTTCTATTCCTAAAGCCCTTCAGGAGAGACGGCACCGGGATCTGCCCACCTGGCCCAGCCTTCTAGGAGAGCCTCATGGGGAACTCCCCGCTCCTCCTAAAGTGCGCAGGAAACGGATAAGGCAGGGACCTGCTCCTGGGGTAGCCCCTCTCATTGGAACGTCCTCTGGACGAGCGAGTGGCTTCCACCCTGTTGGCATTTCTCAGAGCAGATAAAGCCAGCAAGATTCCAACAGAGCTTAGCCCAAGCTGACTACATGTATTTGTGGTGATGTAGTGGTTATGGGTGGACAGGTTATTCTATTACATTATTGCATTACTCCACTTCTATTGACTGGCAGTGCTGCCCAGAGTCCACCAGGATATAAACACTGTTCAATAAGCCGACATCTACCATGATATTTTCACAGGCCTCCTCCAAGCTGCCCTGGGGGAACTTAGGCACCACCTCTTGCATACATCCTCAGACGTGGGAGGGAGGGAGGGGTTCGAGTATAAAAGGTTGGCGTGCTGCTGCTGCTGCAGAGCCCTGACCTGGCATCTTGCCAGCTAAGAGGGCTTCTTGGGCCCTCCATGGTGGCTGAGAACCTAGGAGGAAGAGGCGCTCTCAACAAACAGCCGCTGGGCTGAGGCTGAACATGCTCAGCCCCCAGGTGGGTCAAGTACACTGCAAGGGAGGGTGACTCTGAAACCCACAAGGAAGCTTCCTGCTCGGCTGAAAGTTTCACCTTTGGGCAAAAAAGCAGTTGCAAAACACCCAAACCTGCCGGCGCCAGGCCTGAATCACTGAGGAGACAGACTGACACCACCAGGGAGGGAGCCAGTTGGCTTTCCGCATTCTAAGCTGGGGACAGCGGCCTCTGTGACAGGAGTTATGGGCACCACTGGAGGACTGGAGACCAGGCCCCCTTCCCCTCTAAGTCACCAAGAACGTTGACTTGACGGCACGTATCCGATGGGGCGTCCCAATCGGACAGCACCATCTGAAAAGGCAGAATAAGGCACCCTTGTTGCAAAAGGCAAAAGCCAGCTTACGTTTTTAATATAAACTAACTTATGTTCTTAATGCCGGGGATAGGAAGAGGTGTGAGTAGGATTATCCATCTTTGCTCTGCCCCCACTTCCTCCACCTGGACATGCAGGGGACAGCCACAGGCAAAGGCAGAAGAGCCAGAGGGCCCAATCCAGGGCCCAATCACTGGCAATCTGTCCCAAAGGCTTTGCACTCATGAACCTCTAAACACGTGGAGGGGATAGGGGCAACCTTTCCCACCCGTCCGCTTTCATTTGGTCAGCACGAGAGTTTTCAGACAAGAGAACTGAGGAGGATTGCATCTGCGTATTGCCTCTATTTTGTAAAAGGCCTTTACAAACCAAATATCAGCATTTATTTACCCTATTGTCAAATATCAGCCATGTTTAGTACAGACCTGCTGCTCAGGAGAAAACATTTTTGCTCCTTTATCCCACCCCCGCCCTTCACCCTTCCTTGTCCTCTTCAGCTATCCTTGTCACTCCGACTGGAAAGCTTTGCCATGCTTGGGATTCAAACGGAGTCATATCCAAATTAGTCCTGACTTTTGACAGCTGGCAAGTCAGCTTCAGAGCTTTCCAGACAAGAGGCTGAAAGAGCAGTGGCAATTTGAGCCCCAGAGCCATTGGTAACTTTAGGCTCTGTATCAAACACTCCAATACAGTCTGTAGTTGCTGCAACACCCTGGTTCAAAAAGGAGCCAGAAACCCAAGCAGTTTTCACTTCTTTGCAAAGTTGGGTCAAGGGCCAAGATGTTGTGAAGCACAAGAATGCATCTCAAGCAGAAGTGCCAACCTGCTTATCGGTCAGTTCAATGGTGCAGGAAATGTCAGCTGCAATGCTCAAAACCCCGGAACAATTAAATGTCTATCATTCTAAACAAGGGTGTGGGGTATATTGGTATCTGATGTGAATTCTTGCAGTCTTTCGTCCGAGAGCCCTTTAAAATACACATAGGTACAACAATAGCAAGCCTCTCTCTAAAGGTGAAGAGCAAGTGGCGTTTTGGCAGCTCCCAACGGACACACAGCAGCGCATGCATTTCCCATCCAACTTTAGAACAGAGTTGCCTAGAAAAGAGGCCAAGAGCAGCCTTCAAGGAGGAGGCAGCAGGGGCGGCTTCAAGGAGTCTCCCTTAGGGCTCTTCTTGAAAGGTGGTTCGGCAGGAGGGGACCAGACTGAGCCTGAGGGTGGGGACCAATGCACCATCAGCCTGGAGTCCCTGGAAGAGACCTACGTCCAGCCCCCCTTGGAAGTCCAGAAACTCTTATCTGGTGCCAATTTGCATTGACTATTGGTAGACCCAATCCTGGTGAATAATAAATGTGCTTTTCAATCCTATCCTGGCTCCTGGTTTTTTGTTCAGTAGCTGAGTGAGAGAAGAGAAGGGTGAACCAAATGGTGGCTACATATGCAGGGGGAGGCTCAGCTTTGTATGGAGGAGCAGCACATCCTCCGCAGCCCCAGACAAGTTCTCCCTGTCATCATCTCTTTGTGCAAGGGGATGATCTACTAACACCCCCCTCCCGGCTATAGTTACACCACCCAATGATCACTCTGATTCCTGACCAAATGTAGCAAAAAGGGGCGGAATCAATAGACGGTTGGCACCCAAAGGCAACCGAGGAACAGAGCTGCCTGCGACAATCCCCAAGCCTATTTTGGTTGCTGCACAGCCTGGGAAAGACTAGGCAGGCATGTGCTGATGACAAAGAGAGCAGGTGGGAAAGGGCAGCTCCAACCTGGGAGGACACCATGGTCTTGGCCAGCTGCTTTGGACCCTCCAGGCACTCCTCTGAGCCAGGATTTTTGGTCCGAGATGCCAGGCATTAGTGAGAGCAGAGGATTCAAGCCAGCAGCTGCTCTTGGCAGGAGACAGGGCCTTGGGGGGGGGGAGCCCCCCGAGATTTTGTCTTGAGGAAGGGCTCCACTGCAGCTGGAGGGCTGCTGCTCCCTTAAGGTTTGTGCCCAGTGGGTTTAACTGCGTTCTCCTGAATGCCTTGAGGCCCTGTCAAGGGGATCCTTGCAAAGAGACCCCCTGCACCTCCCACCTGTTCTGCCAGAACTTGCAGCAGCCATGGCTGGGCCGAAGAGGGCGAAGCCTGCAGGCAAATGCTGTGCATCGGAGGCTCTGGGCTGCCCACAAGGAAGCAGTGGGCGCTCTATACCCTGCAACCTCCACTTTCCTCCCACTGAGCCAGGCACAGGAAGTTGGTCAGCATTGGGAGCTTGAGGCCTCTCTTTTGGCACATCAGGGCAGCATGACTTAAATCTGGGTTTCCCCTTTCCTTTTCACGTTGCCCAGCCAGGGACCTTTGGGGAACCCAGGGCTGCAAAAGGGAAAAGAGCATTCCCAACACCCTTGTGTCGTGGGGCTGCCGACGTGGATCCTTGGCACAGACAAGGCCGCCAAGATGCCCTCCATTTGCCCGAGTCTATCCCCACAACCCTGGAGGGGATCAAGGCCAGCCCAGGAGGCAGCCTAAGCCTCCTAGCACCCAGGAGGGCAGGAAGCAAGTACAGAGCCCCCTTCCCCACCTGGGAATCAGACCGGAGCCTGGTAGGAGGTGCAGGGAGCTGCCTGTCTTCTAGGCTTAGGGCTTACCGTGGCCTCCCTGAGGTTGTGAAATGGATCAGCGGCTGGGAGGAAGGGAGAAGAGGGAAGAAGCCACATTGCAAAAGCACAGCCACGCCGCCCTGGGCCAAGCCTCTCTGAGCAAGAGCTTGGCTTCTGCATGGGAACCTCTCCAGATCCCTCAGAGAGAATGGCTTCATCCGACAACAAAAGAGGTGGTTTCTCCAGGAAGGCGGGCTGGCCTTGTGGGGGAAATGGGGTGGAAAGATCTGGAGAAAGAACATTCCAGACCACTGAGTCAACCTGCCCAGGGCTGGGGGCGAGTTGGTGGATGCGGTGGCTTCTTCAGCAGCCTCAGAAGGGATCCCAACCCCAGAAGGCTCAAAAGGAGGGGCTCTGGAGAAGCCAACTCTCTCTGGCACCCATGTTGCAACCTCAGGGGCCCCAAGCTCACAGGGTTTCTCTGTACCTCTGCCTAACCAGCCCTTTGGGTCGCTATTTATTTCATATAAAGTATCTGCTTCGCTGGGTGATTCATGGAAGACTGCGTGGATCTTGAATGATACCTGGTTGCCAAACTAGGATAACTAGTGTAGGATAAATGCAAGAGAACTTTTAAACAGGAAGTCGATGGTTACTGCATTTGCAAATCCTGGTTTTGAAAGACCTGGGTGCCTGGGGAGTGTTTGAACAAAGGATTTATGGGTTGCCCCCAGGCCCCAATTTCCTATTGCTTTATGGTGTAGCTCAAGATATGTGAGAGCCAGGTGGCCTTTGCAGTGAAGGAGACAGGGTGAAAAGCAGCCCCACCCCTTGGCATGGACTTGCAATCCAGCCTGGACCTCAAGAGCCACTTCCAGGTCCCTCAGCATGAGGTCCATGTAGAAGCAGGAGGGAGACCATGACTCATATCTCCAGAGTCCCTGACCCAAACACTGTGGGAGGGTTTGCAACCTCATCCCCCCCCTCCCCCCGGGAACCTAGGAAAATATTTGTCCCTGCTTCTTCAATCTGTCCCTCGCTGGAAGGACGTGGCCCTTAGGGTGGAGAGGATACCAGAAGCAGAGCAAGGGCCTTTTTCTTAAGCCAACTCTCAGCAAGGAAAACAGCAGCAAACAAGGGGACCAGACTTCATCATAAGCATCGGCCAGGCCAGAGAGCATCCTGAAGGCATACTTGCACCCGCACCACAGTCCCATGCTTCCAGGCCAAGCTTTGAGCTGCCGACCAAAAATTCAGAAAGCTTTCAGCATCTTGGCCAGAGAATGAGGAGGTGGAGGGAGGCATCTCAAGGTGCTACAGAGGCCACGCAGGAGGCTATGGGCTTGAGCTGGCTTTTCTGCTTTGAAAGCCAGCAACAAGACGCTGTTAGGCTTAGCGGTGCCTCGCAGCCAAGTCCATCTCCAGGCTGGCTGTCCCTTGGCACCGTTCCTGGGGATGGATCCCCTACGGAATGCAGCATGGCCCCACAGAAAGAGCTGCTGCTCCAGGAATAGCAGAGATCCGATTTAATAGATGCTGCGCACCATTTCCCAACCAGCTTTACTGAGCCACCATTTTCTTTGGCCAGAGTTCAGCAGCCCTGGCAGCGCTTATTTTGCAGCAGCAAAAGTTCAAGGCAATGGGCCACCGGAGCTGATTGTTTGGCTTTATTTCCCCCCCCCCCGTCCCCCCCTAAATATGACTGGCTCCCTCCCTGGCTGCACTGGAAAGAGCTTTGAAATCCTCTATCTTTCCGCAGGCTTCAGATTTTCTTTAGGCTACATTGCTCAGGGTTCTTGTAGAGCTGGGAAATCTGTAATAAATAGAGAGCTGGCCAAGTGGGCAGGAAGCAAATTACGCATTTTGCCAATGTGCATACGGGTAGATCAAACAGATTTTAATCAGGCAGTTAGGTTCTGGCCTGTGAGGGGACTCAAGCTTTCCCCAGGGAAACAGGTCAGACTGTACAGAAAACGGCAGATATATCTGAGAGAGCAAGTATTCTGCCAGTAACTAAGCTGATTTGCTGTCTTTGGATCTCACAAAATGCCCTCCCCCCATCTCCTCCAGGCACCCCCAGCTTCCAGAGTCACTGGAGTACAGTGTGTTGTGAGAACAAAGCATTGTTCAGTAGTCGCAAATATATCACATATATAGAAAGCCCATATCTGGCATTGCAGTGGCTAGAACTCTTCCAGGCGCTGCATGACCAGTTTAACTTAGAGTAGAACTACTCCTTCAACCTTTCAACCCTGTTGATGTATCCCAAGGTTACAGTGATCACACTACTGGCTTAATCTGTGGTCTCCTAGGACACCCAGACCTTTGCACACACACACAATTGGTGAGCCAAATGTCCCTTACTGCGCATCTGGTTTTCCCTATTTAAATGCAGAATGCCACATTTCTCACTACTGGACTGTATATTATCGGAGAGGGCCCAGTGTCAAATCTAGCGAGATCCCTTTGAAGACGGGTTCTGCTCACCAAATTGTCTTCTATGTCAATCCTCCAAATACCACTCCATCTAGAAAGTGGGTGGTATGAGGAAATCAAATAGTCTCCCATCCTCATGGGTTGGCATTATTGGCCCTGAGCTTATGCTGACCCAGCCAGCTTAATGGCACAGCATCCCAGCAAGAACATCCTCCAAGCAACAGCTAGGAGTTCCTGGAATTGAAGTCTCCAACTAAAATCCTCCTACGGCTGGAAGCCTCCCTGCTTCCCAACGAAAAGCCAAAACCACATCCTGGAGGGGGACCCTGGTCAGGATCTTAACACACCCACACATCAGAACAGGAAAACACTGTGCAAGTGCTCTGCAGTCAAGTATTATCATTCCACCTCGCTTTTTTCTCCTAGTCTGAACAAATGCAAATGATTCCCCCTCCCCCAATGATCTCTTCACAGAAGTGCTGCTCTTTGGCGATGATGCCCCAGCAGCTCCCAGAGGAAGCCCTTCACGGCTGGGGCTCCAGGAGCCCCTTTAGGATCGAGCAGCATAAGGCGTTGCCTGCTAAGGTGCCAAGTGGGCATCTCCAGAGCAAGAAGGGCCCCGTTCTTTGAGGGCTCAACCTTTTAGCCATCCCTTCTCATCAATGAGGAGGCCTCGCCTTCAATGCTATCGGGGTAGGGGGACCAGGAGAGCAGCCAAGTTCCGGTACCGCAGGGACCCTTTTACCGAGACGGCAGGCGGGCTGGGCACTTGCTTCGGCCAAGTTTCAGCTGCACTTTCCAAACGGAATGAAGGAGAACGAACCCAAAGTGGACGGGGGGCGAGGGGGGTTCGGAGGTAGGAAGAGGTGGCAGGCAGCGGGTGGAGCACGAAGCGGGCTGCCCAGCCCAAAGCCCTGGGACGGCCACCAATTTGTGCCCCGCTGCCACAGCGCCAGGGCGAGAGAAGGGACCCAGCCCTGCCACCCCTGGGCACCCGCTGCTTCCAGAAAGGGAGTCCCCACTGCCGGCAGGGGACGGGGGACCAGAGCCCTTGCGAAGGGAGGGGGGCAACTGCCCCGAAGACCTCCGCTCCTGCCTCGCCCTGCACCGCAGCCACGGGGGCGGGGGGTGTCCTGGGAGTCCATCCTGGGGGCGGAGGGGCCGTTACTGCCCACCCAGCCATCCAGCGGGGCCACCAGCCTCGCCCTCCCGGAGATCCGGGCAGAGGAGCGGCGGTCCCGGTGACTCCCTCCGAAAGGCGGCGAGGCTGCGGCGACCCCCCGGAGCTCCCGCCCCGCCCAAAGCGATCGGCTCCCTGGAAAAGCCCCTCAGGAGCGCCGGGAGGGCTGCTGCCGCCCGCACTTTGGGAGGTTCCCCGCTCCCGCCGGGCCCTTTCCGCCCCCACCGACCCTCCCGAGCTCCTCCGCCAGCCGCTCTGCCCCGAGCCCTTCCAGACGGGGAAGGCCGAGACAAAGGGGCAAGGGCGTCCCCCCTCCGATCGCCCGCCCGCCTGCCCGCCCCCGCCCCGCTTCGGCAGCCGCGGGGAACGGCCGCGCCGGCGCCCCTCGCCCGCTCTCACCGGCAGCGGTCCGGGCCACGGGGCCGGTCGGAGGCAGCCCGCCGAGTCCCAGCAGCCACGCGCACCGCCCGCCTTGGCCCCCCCGGAGGCGGAGCCTGGGAGCGCGGGGGCGGGGCCACCGCTGCCGCCAGGCGTGCGGGGCGGGCTTCAGAGCCAGAGGCGCGGCGCCGCCAAACCGGTTGGGGGCGCGCGAGGGAGCCCTGGGCGGGGCGGGGCGTCCGATTCAGGCCTCGCCTTTCGGGTCTGTGCCAAGCGGAAGGGGCGGGCCAGTCGCCAGAAGTGGGAACCATGGCGGCGTTCTCGAAGGCGGCCAAGTCGCGGCAGCGGCAGCACCTCGAGCGGGGCCAGGTCGGCTCGGGGCTCCCGCGGGGGGGGCAGGGGGGCGGCGGGGCTTCCGGGGGGACGCCTCTGACTACGTGTTTCTCCTCAGCTCGCCTCGCGGAGGGCCCTGGGGCTGCTCGAGAAGAAGGCGGATTACCGGCTGCGCGCCGCGTGAGTGGAAGGGCCGAGCGGGGCGGGGGCGGGTGCGCGGCGGGGCTCGGCTCCTGACCCGCCGCCGTCTTTCTCCGCAGCGACTTCCACCGGAAGCGGGATGCGTTGCGGGCGCTGCGCCGCCGCGCGCAGGACAAGAACCCCGACGAGTTCTACTTCCGGATGAGCCGCGCGCCGCTGCAGGTGGGTCGGCGGGGCTGGGGTGGCGGGTGGCCGGCTGCCTTCCCCTCCCCGAGTCCCCCGCGGGCCTCCCGACTTGGCTCGCCGGCCGCCTGCCTGGAGCCCGACGCCTCGTGCCTTGCCGGCAGGACGGAGTCCACGTGATCGGGGCGCAGGCCGCGGAGTCCACTCCCGAGCAGCAGAAGCTGCTGAAGACGCGGGACCTGAAGTACGTGGAGGCGAAGCGCGCGGCCGAGGTCAAGGTCAGAGGACTCCCCCGGCCCTCCGCTGCCCCACCTGATGCCCACCTCTCCTCCCCTTTCGCCGCTGCCCTTAGGCGGGGGGGGGCTGGGCTGCCCCTTCCCGGGCTTGCTCTGCTTGTTGGGGGGAACGCACAGGGGGCCCAGGGCACTGGGGTCCCCTCCGGAGGTTGGGCCTGCTTGCCCCCGCCCCCTCCCCGTGGGGCCTGGCCGTGAGAGAGGCGGGCTGTGGGGGCTCTTTCGCGGGGTGGTAACCTGCATCCTTTTAATGGCAGAAAATCGAGCGGCTGAAGTCGGAGCTCCACCTCCTGGAAGCGGAAGGGAAGCAGCCAAATCGGCACCTGTTCTTTCTGGACACCAAGAAGGAGGGTAAGTGGGGAGGGGGGGGCTGGGGCTGCCTCTGGCTGGGTGTGGGAAACCAGGGGGGCAGAGAAGCCGGCCTGGTGAGGCTTTGACCTCCTGGCGGAAAGGCCGAATGGAAGGAGGGAGCTGGGGTGTTTCCTTGGTGTGAGGCTACTAGCAATAGGTGACTGAATTGCAACAAATCATAATTTATATTAAGATATTTTTTATTCCAATCTCGACTTAACAAATATCAGTATGGTGATTCCTGTTCTTGAGTTTGTAATCTAAAAAGATACAACAAAGAAAAATGGAAAGGGGGAGGCAAAAACTAACCCCAAATCCAATACTAAGAATTTCTATAAAGGCTGGCTGAGGTGAAAACTAGAGATGCACACAAAAGAGAAAGTGTGTGGTTTTGTTATGAGACAAACGTCTTGGAAATTTCACCAACATGTTCTAGGTGAGTTGTAATTCAGCCACATTGAAAAACTTGCCAGTTCTGAGTTTTGACTGGGAGAAAAGGACAAATACAATGTATATATAAAAAAATCAACACATCCCTGTTAAAATACCAGCTTTTTTGAGATGTTAAAAAGAATTAGACTAACACTACTTCAGAATTTTTTTCTACCTGTATAAGCTGTACTTGAAAAACAAATATTTTAGGAAGAAAGATATACACACACACACACACACACACATGTTTTCTTAAGTTTTCGTGGGTACTTACATGTATGGCATTCGGCTTTGCTCGGGTATTTTCCCACGTCATAGTAGTTTAAAAGCACTTTTAAAATTTTAAAAGCACAACTACTATGACGTGGGAAAATACCCGAGCAAAGCCGAATGCCATACATATATATATACATATACATACATACATACATACATACATACATAAAATATATAATATAATATATTAATTATATATATATTAGTGGTTGCATAAGTGCCCTTAAATATTTTGTTAAAGTACCTTTTGATTTTATGACAGCATTCCGTCTTTTGGGGTAAGATGAGCCTATCAGCATGGTACATCTTGCCTTTGGAATCTTTGCCCACTCTTCCTTGCAAAAACACTCCAAATTTGACAGATTGTGAAGGAAATCTGTGCATAGCCCTTCTCAATCACCCTACATATTTTCAATTGGTTCAGGTCTGGACTTTGAGCCATTCCAAAACTTTGATCTTCTAGTAAATGCATTCATTTGTTGATTTGGAGATATGATTTTGGTCATTGTGTTGAAAGGTGAAATTCCTCATCTTCAGCATTTTAGCGGAGGTTTGCACTTGACTAAAGCCCTACCCCAAAGTATAATGCTGCCACCACCATGCTTCACTGTGGGTAGAGTATCCTTTGGTTGATGCACTGTATGGTTTATGTACCAAATTTGAATTATGGCCAAAAAGTTCAATTTGGTCTCATCAGAACACATTTTCCCACATGCTTTTGTCAGATAATTTTTTTTTTTTTTTTGCAAAATCTAACTGGGCTTGGATGTTTTTCTTTCTAAGAAAAAGCTTCTGTCTTGCCACCCAACTCCACAGCACAGATATATGAAAAATACAGGGGATTGTTGTCACATGTTGTAAATAATCAGTACTTGACAGAAATTCCTGCATCTTCTTTAATGTTGCTATAGGACAGGGGTGTCAAACTGGTAGACTGTGGGCTGAATGTGTGACACGTAGGCCATGGCCACCCCAGCTCTGTGAAGGGAAAAAATGTCACGATGCGTCACATGATGGCAATGTGACACGGTGAGTTTGACACCTGGGCTGTAGGGCCTCTTGGCAGCCTCTTCAACCAATTTTCTTCATTTTTAAAGTCGATTTTGGACGGACATCCAGTTCTTAGTAATGTCACTGTTATGCTACATTTTCTCCACTTGTTCATGTCTTTACTGTGTCCCATCGTATATCCAATGCCTTGGACATTGTAACATTCTCCTATGGGAAGAAAAAATAGGCTTATTGATCGATCAGATTCAGTAAGGCCTTTGGATGACAGCTGACCCCAGAATAAAAGAGACATGAACCAAAGTTTTAGGCAGGATGATTTCAAAATGTACCAGAGATATTTGTAATCCTTTTGAGCTGCTTTATGGAACGTGATTTTGCAAAGTAGGTAGTGTTGAAAACCATGAGAAATAGGGAACAGAAAGTAGCCAATGGATCGAAGTTTGAGATGGTATATGTGGAGACTGTCAGTAAGAAAGAACAGAGAAGTAAGTTGTCAAATGCATGCAGAAAAGTATAAAAAGAATGCCTTGTGATGTGTTCAGGGCCACTGGCCATGACTACTCCTTACCGGACCCAGCCATGTCGGTGGACCTCATTGCAATGAGTTATTTGATATAAATTGTGTTATGATAGCTGTTCATGTTCCAAATTGCTCATGAAATAAACCTCTGATCTCAAAGTAGGATTTATTGCTTGTGATTTGTCTGTGTTCCTCTTTTATGGAATTATTTTTACAACACCCCTGACTGATACCTTACAGATAATGATCTCATTTGATGCTTTGTAAGCTCTTTGCAGACTCGCTTTTGCTGAGAGGCAATTGAGTAAATGTCAGAAAAATCCTGCAAGAATAACTGAACTTTATAAGGGCTTGATCAGAGTCACTTTAATTGATAGCAGGTGTGTACTATTTACCATAAATTTGAACATGTTTCGTTAATTCTGAACGCAGACACATCCCTACTTATAAGAGGGTGTGCACACTTAACCAACCTCATTATTGAATCTTTTTGTTATTTTTCCTCCTAAAAGATTTGTTTTTTTTTAATTGAATTGCGCAGCTTGTATGCTATATTAAAGGTGGGGGAAAAAATCTGAAGTGATTTATCTTGGTCTAATTTTGAGGTGGTGAACCTCTTTAAGAAGAGGAGGGACACCCCCCCTCCCCAAAGGAAGGATACAACCGTCTTCGTCCCTCCCACTGTTGCAGCTCTTCTAAGTGAAATAGCATGCCTGGCGGGTTATTTGGCCTTTTCCTCTTTGTGCAGCATGTTTCCTTTGTAAACCTAAGGCTGGCCTCAAACGGTTTGTAAGCTGGGAGTCAGGGAGGGTCCAAGTAATTATGAGAAACCAACCTGTCCTTTCCTCAGTGCAAGGGTTTGATGTTGCATTCCATCTGAACACGGCTCCGGAGCTGGTCAGCAGAGTCTACAACAGGCCAACCCTTGAAACCCTGAAGAAAAACGCAGTTTCGGGGATCACCACTGATGGACAGTTACAGGTCTGATCTGCTAATGCTTCTCAGTTTCCTAGGGTCATCCCTTGAGCTCAGTTTGCACCCAGGGGTGGGAGGAGGAGCATATTTGTGCAGGTACCTGAAGTCATTGGCCTGGACAGGGCACCTTGGTTGTGAATGGCCACACTCGCCTTCCTTCTATTAGAAAAGGTTTATGTTCCCCCGAGTGTGCTTTCCTGGACGGGGCAAGGTCAGGATGGACAAAGTCCTCCCTGGATCTCCACGGTGTTGACAGTCCTACTTAGTCTCTGGGGTTTTGTTGTTCGTAAACCTGCTTCAGAAGGAAGTGACTGACTACAGGGTCTTAGGTGTCACTGGGGTGGCCCTGGAAAGTGGCCGCTCACCCTTTCAAAAGACTTCAATGAGCTCATGGCCGGTGAATGAGACTGTTGCCAATTTGACTCTGAAATGGTGGCCTCTTGTTGCTCCATTGGCAGAAGACAGTTGGCCGGTGGCTGGCGTGAAGAGCTGAGCTACAGAAGAGTGAAAACGTTCCTCCTCCTGTGGTGGATTTCAGGCTGATCTGCCAGGGAAGCCTCTTTCAGGGCCGAGTGCGGCTGCTTCCTTTGCATGTGGAGTTGTTGCCGGTCTCCTGTAAAGCTGGAGGGGAGGGACATTGCAATGGAGTTGCACCGGGTTGCCTTTGGGCTGGGTAGGACCCGGCGAGAGACGTGGTCCTGCGGCGGTTGCCTAGAACCACTGAGGGGGAGGGCACTTCAGCAGATGGTGATAAGCTCTCTCCTCCTTCCCCCGGCTGGCTTATTTCTGACATCCCTAGACTAGTCCAGACTGGTGGGGTGTTCTTCTCTCCTGGGAGCCTTGAGTCATCATCTTCCATGGGGGAACGAGTTTGGATCCGTCCTGAGTGATGGTGTTAATTAGCTCACACCTGCCATGATGGGTTGTGCTCAGGAGTGCTTGGGCTGGGACACGGGTGCAGCAGGAATGGGCGGCCTACTTGCCTCCTCCGGTTCTCCTGCTGCAAAGCCAGAGCAGCATCCCTTGGCTGCAGCCCCCAAGCCCTTCTACTAGGTGGTCCTGCCCCGACCTCCTTTCCCTGCAGACTTGCATGATTGGAGGGCATCCTTTGACAACCTGATTGCAGGAGGCCTTTGCAGGGAGGCCTTGGGTGTGAGGAGAGCCCTGCCCGGCCTCAGGGAATGAGGGGGGAGCGCTCTGAGCATTGTGTCACTTCGAGAGCCCTTGGATGAAACAAGGGCCTCTCTCTCCTCTTGTCTCCAGAGGTTGGCCCGACAGAGGAAGGGGCAGTACAGCCTGTTGAGGCAGCGCATCGAGCGTGAGCGGAAGATGTTTGTCATCGCACAGAAGCTCCAGACCCGAAAGGATCTCTTGGTGAGCAGAGCTCCTTATTGGGCATTGCAGGAGGTGGCCTCTGCTCTCCCTGGTAGGCGATGGAGCAGGAGCCTCCTCTTCTCTTCCTTGGGGGCATTTTGTCCTGGCCCCCAGCTCAGGAAGACCACCCTGTGCTTTGTTTCTGTGGGGAAGCAGCTGGCTGGTGAGGCCAAAGAGGCACCTGGCCCTTCTCTGGAAACAGGGGCCAGGCTTTTGGTAGACTGTGTTGCTTAGGTAACTCTTCTTCTTGATTTCAGGACAAAACAGAGAAAGTGAAGCTGAAGAAGGAAACTGTAAACCAACCAGCAATTTATAAGTTCCAGTTTAGACGGAAGCGCTGACTCTTCTGTGAAGAGGGATCTCCTCTCTTGATTGGCTTGCAAACCCGACAAATGGCCTTTTTCTCTGCCTTCGCTTTACCTCGTCCCTGTTCAATAAACACAATAAGAATGGTTGTGAGTGCTCTGCTGCCTTTTCCACCCTGCCCATGCAGGCACTGTCTTGGAAGCCCGGCTCCCGCCATTTCCTTTCCCAAGGCAGAATGACCAGGAGGAGAACAGCTAAGCACTGGGACAAGCTGCCTCTTGCCTTCCTGAAGGGCTCTGAAGGTGGGGAGCAGATGGCCCAGACTGGGCTTTGACAGCCTCCCACCTGGCTTGAGTTCGCATAGCTCCTGAGGAAGGAAAGGGACTTGTAGAAGTGGAGGGGTGAAATGTGCATTCCAGGGTTGTGGATCCAAGTATAAAAAAGGTGGAGTTTGCGTGGCACCTTCTGCATGTTGTAGAATTTGGTGCTGTGCCTGTGCTCACATGCCCTGGAGGCTTCAGGGTGAGAGGGGAGTGGCTGTGTTCAGGTGTGCTCTCCAACCTGAAGGTGGGTGTTGGGAATGGATGTGCCCAGCAGGTGGCAGTGCTGTTTCAAGGGAGGGAGGAAAGGGAAAGGAAAGGAAAGCTGGCTGGCTGCCTCCTTGACAGCCACAGTTGGATTTCAGTGCTAACCAGAACAGGGGCTTTGGGTGGGAAGGGCTGCTTGCTAGGCTTCTGCAGCAGAGACACTGGAGGTAACGTGGTCGGCTAGTCGTGCTGCTTCTTGCCCCCCCCCCAAGTATCTGTCCCTAAAAGACAACAGCTGTGATGATCCGAGACCCTGGATCAGGAGGTTTGTTGCAATGTGCAAGGCTAAAAGATAGCTGGAAACTTGGTTTGTGATATCATGCCAGCCCTTCTAGGGTGGGTGAGTAGCCAAGAGGGGGGTGTGAGCAGAGAGGCAGCCTTCTGACCATTGTACGGTTTCTCCATTTTCCTATTTGCCTGTGACTGACACTGGGAAATGTTTCTGCTGGAAGGGGAAGAGTCTTTTTAAAGAGTTGTCTTGCAACTTGTTCATAAGGAGTTGATTCAGGAAGTGAGCTCAAAAGCAATTGCAAGGAGCTGCAGTAAAACCTCTCACAATGTGGCACTTCTGGTGATGCCTTGAAAGCAAGAGAAAGTGACACCCCTCTTCCCCAAAAAGCTGGAATGAAATTCTAATAAAACATGAAATGACATGGAGGATCAACATTGAAATCTCCCTGAGATTTGTTCAGTTGCAGCAGTTGTGAAAAAGCAATGTGATGGACAAAGGTTGGAAATAAAACCGGACCTTTATTTCATATTTTGCTATTTGTGCCACACTTTTTCACAAATCTAGAATGCAGCCAGGAGAGGACTAGGCAGAGGGCTCAGGCTACAGCTCAACCTGGGTAGGACGACGCGGGCCAAACGGTCAAGGTCCACGAAGAAAAACGGCGGTTTCTCTCCAAGCCCGGGAGAAAGGGAGGGGGTGGGAGAGGGAGGAGCAGACTATTGCGCGCGGGGGGGCAGCGTGGCCCGTTCTCCAGTGGGAATTCGGGGAGCGGAAGCGAACGGCGCCCACCCGTACCAGCCCATCGCGTTGGGGGCCCGCGACGCCAGGCAGGAACTGCGGTTCCGGACAGGGGCCCAACTTCGGGCCTTGCCGGGACCGCTTTTCCAAGGAGCAGCGGACCCCGGCCCGGGCAGCCTCGGAGCCGCCAGCTGCTCTTCTACCGAGCAGGGCTGAGCGCGCGGCCGCTGCCGAGCTGGACCAGCAGCTGCTTAAACCGCCGCCCCCTCTCGGGAAAGCGGAAAGGCCCCCGGGAAGAAGCGCCCGCCCCCGCCGCATCTCCGGGAGCTGCCAGGAGCCCGCCGGGGAGCAGAGGGAAGGGCGGCGGCGGCGGCGGCGGCTTCTCGGCTGGAACAGGGGCTCTTTTGGCTGCTCGTCAGCATCTGGGAACGGAGGCCCTGCGAGGTTGATACACTTTAATTAGCCCAATTAAAGGCGCTGATTGCAGCGGTGATTGGGGGGCAGCCAGCAGCGACGGCATCTTCCCAATGAGCTGGAAGGTGCGGGACCTCAGCCAAGCGGGATGCGTCTCTAATGAGCCGGGCCGCTCGGAGCCGCTTCGGGAACGCCGCCGCCGCCGCCGCCGCCGCCGCTCTTGGCTTTTGGCAAGCGCGCCTGAGAAAGGGGTGGGAGCCCTGCGCTTCCCGCCCTCCCAGCCTGCCCTCTTGCTGCAGACAGCGCCAGGGGCCTCTTCCCAGGTGGGGAGAAAGCAGCAGCACCTGTGGGGTCCTTCTCTCTCTTTTACCTGACGGGCGGACTCCCCTCTGAAGCAGCCTGCCTTCCTCCCTCCCCCTCTTCCCCTCCTGCTACCTTGCACTGTTGCCCCCCAGCAGACCTGGATCCTTACCTGGCATCGAAGGTAACTGGAGTACGGGGGAAGAGCTTTCCCTGTAGCTCTCAGTGACATCAATTGCATGCCGTGATGGAGCTGACTCTGGAAGGTGCCAGATGATGAAATAAAGGGTTTTATTTTTCCCTCTGCAGCACCATGTGTGATTTTTACACCCCCCCCCATCTGCCAATTTGGTGAGTTCTGGGGGGGGGGGGTCAGCTCCAGGGCACAAGGAGCACATCATGTGGCAGAGGCTCTGAGGGAACCAGCCAGTGCTTGAACTGTCAGTGGGCTTTCATGTGAGAGCCCAGTGTGCTTCTGTGGCTGGAATTGGGTGCAGAAAAGAAACACCCCCTTCTCTCCTTTCCTGGCCCCATCCCAGCCAGAGGCATAGGCAAGGCAGGGGAGCCCCCTGCTTCACTGTAGGAATCCAAACCAGAGCAGGCTTTCTCTGGAGGGCCTCCTGGCTTCCCTTTAAACCCAGTGAGTGAAGGGAAGCCCTTCGGGGTCCTTGATCCCCCTGTCTGGAGGTCTGTGGTGCATCAAGACATGGCGCCCATGACTGCCCCTCCTTTAGAGCAGGGGTCGCCAACCTTTGGGATCTCAGGGACCACCAAACTCATAATTTTAGATCCCAGGGACCACTAACTGGTTCTGTGGGTTTGGCCTAATGTGTGGGTGTAGCTTGGTGGTCATGTGATTGGCTGGACATGGCTTGTATGTAAATATTATAAATATTTATATAAATATTGAATTTTTTATAAAAAAAAGAGCAACTTTTACCCCAAAATCAGGCAAAGCGGGCAGGCAGATTGAGTTGCTCACAGAATCAGATTCATTCAGAAATCTATCTATCTGCCATTGGCTAGCTCAATCTGTCACATAAATTTTGCTTGCAAGCAAACTCACAAAATTAACTCACAACACACCATGTATGTAAATATTGATTTTTTTTTAATAAAAAAGCAATTTTTACCCCAAATCAGGCAAAGCAGGTAGATTGAGTTGCTCACAGAATAATTCAGCAATCTATCTATCTGCCATCGGCGAGCTCAGTCTCTCAAATTTGCTTGCAAGCAAACCTTCAGTCCTAAGAGAGGTTCGGCTGTACTTAAAAGCAGAGCCGAAAATCTAAAGACTAACTAGAAAGCAAGAAATCCAACCATTTCCTACTTCCTAGCTAATCTAAATCTCCCAGCACAGCAGAACAGATGATGGTCGGAAAAAGGAAAAATAGCAATTTAGCAGGCAAGTTTACTGGGTAAGGAGTGAGTGGGCGGGGATGGTTCCCGTGAGCCATGTGGGTGGCACAGCCTTGCATTTCTGCACAGCCTGGATTAATTGCTTTGGGGGGGTGCTCTGGGGGTAAGATTTCTCTGCGGCCCACCAAAATTTTCTCATGGACCACCAGTGGGCCGCGGGCCACCAGTTGGCGACTACTGCTTTAGAGGGGTCCCTATTGAGCAAGGAGATGAAATGCAGCTTTTCCAGGAGGTCTCTCCAGCATAGGAGGTCTTCCTCTGGAGAGAAATGTCCTGAAGAGGGAGAATGTGGGTTTTTATGGGGCATGGAAGATGATGCAGGGTGCCTTGTTGAGGCTTGGGGGTAGCATCAAGAACACCAGAAAGTGCAAATGGAAGGAGGGGTCACTTTGGCTGCTTGTTCTTGGCTGGCGTGTCTGGATCTTTTGCAACTGAAGCCAGCTTGGCCCACCTGGCTGGAGAAGGCATCTCCCCTTCCTGTGGCTACCGCTTTCCAGGCTCATCTTCCAAAGCCAATTGTTTTCTTTAATGGAGAACTGGGATGTCCTCCCCCACTATCTCACCCAAAGGACATGTAGTCCTTGATCCATGCCCAGGTGTGGCTGCTGCACAACGAGGCCTAGGGAGGCCTGGCCCCAGAAGTTCCCTTTGCTCCATCACGGATGGTCTTCAAGAAGAAATTGGACAGTCATTTTTCTGGGGTGCCCCAGGCGAAGCTCTTCATGCTCTGCCCGGCTCCAGGCAGGGATGGTGGCTGGATGCTTCTCCCGAGGTGGGCTGATCCTGCGCTGTGGCCCCAGGAGATTCGCCCCCCATGTGGAGTTGGGCTCCCCTCTCGGGCAGGGGAGTCTTTGTCATACCGGTAGTAGGGCATCGTTTTTAAAAGAATTGGCTTTGCCTTCAAAGGCGAAAGGAAGGCGGCGACAGGAGCGCCTGAAGCTGAGTGTCTCCACCGGGCTCCAGTTGCAGGGAGGAGCCCTGGCTGGCCCCAGCACGTGGCTGCGCCAAATGCCACGGCATTGCTCTAAACGCCGCGGCAGCACGAGAAGAAGGGAAAGCAATGGTGGCAGAAGGTCTCCCAATACAAAATGCCCCACCAACACCGAAGTCAACGCAGGCAGCACCATATCCAGGTATGCAACAAAAGTACTTCCTAACGGCAAGCACCCCCCCGCCGCCATTCCTTCCCATTTCACATTTTTAATATAGGCCTTAATTTGGGGGGAGGGGCTTAATTTCATTTTATGCCTATAAAACATGCTGGGACTTCCTATTGGGGGAGGCCGTATTGTTGGAGAAACACGGTAGTCCCAGGTTTGTTACTGCATTGTAGAAGGTTGCATGTGTGGGTTCAGTTGTACATTTGTTAAGGGTCCAGTTAATATGAGGTAGATTGAAGTCACCAAGAAAGATAAAAGCGTGTTAGTAGTGTATTTAGCTTGTTTGCATGTTCGATGTCATAATCAGGAGCTCTGTAACATAGTAAGAACTGAAATGTGATATTTAAGGACAGTTCACAGATGATGGTCTCAGGAATAGCAAGCTCCTGGGTAACTTGGATGTTTTTTTAAGATATAGGGACTTTTTATAGAAGATAGCAACACCACCTCCTCTATGGATTTCACAATCTGATCGGTACACATGATAGTCTCTTACTGTGGTAATGGCGTCAGGGAGAGATGCATTGAGCCATGTTTCACAGACAAATATAATGTCGAATGTAACCGTATTTAGTAAGAGGAGAAATTCAGGTATTTTATTTACAAGGCTTCTTGCATTGAGTAGCTTGCATTTAAGGCGAGTTGTGATTGGAATAGAGGTAGTTAGGGGCGTGCATACCTAGTTTTGAGTGATGTTGGATTGGATGGGGTGGGGTTGGATCATCAACATCAGGGCTAGTGAAGTTACTATCACTGATGATTGTCCCAAAGGTGCTTTTTTGAAGGCAATTGGGCTTTCCTTGCTTCGGAAGAAGCTTCTTGGTTGAGAAGTGAAACATCTTCAAGGAAAAAATAAAAAAGTCCAGTTGCCTTTGGAAAAGCAACTTTGGGTCAACCATGACCTAAATGATGGAAAATCTCCATAGACATTTAGCACTGATGATGTTAGCTAGTTTGGGTAATAAAATGTCTGCAAGAAAACAACCAAGCCCAGGAAGCACCAGAAATCTCTTAAATATATTCTGCTTATACATATTTCAGTGTTATTGATTTAAAAAGCTCAGAGAGCACCCTTACTGCAAAGCAGGCACAGGGTATCTGTAGACAAGGTTAAAATAAAACCAGGATGCATTTTAATAAAGGCAGCATATGCTTTCATTCAGACTTTTGCAATAGAATTGAATGCACTTCTAATCAGAAATAAGCCCGATTGAGCTCAGGAGAAACTTCTCCCAACTAAGCAGGTACAGGGTTACTGTCCAAGAACTTCCTGTCCCTGCATGCCTCAAAAAATCCCATTAGAAATGTGTCACTGCAAAAAGACAGTTACCTTCTTTTTTTTTTTTGCAATATATGCTCCTTAACTAATACCACTTTCAGGAGATGGTCAAAGTTATTGGAGGTCCAGTTTTGTTCCCCATAAGGGTAACATTATCTCAGGAAATCCTTATGCATTATATTGTGATAAAACTCTAACCCTGAAATTATAGTATAATTTCAAGTGAATATTTCAGAAAATAAAATTTATGTTTCTCCACAAGTTTCTCTAAAGCTAAACCAAAGAAAACACTGTGTTCTCTCTTATTAACAGCTCCTACTATAGTTATTGCAAAGAAACTCTGTTACTATATGGTTTAGCCAAAGCAGTTGAAAAATAAAAAAATCTACCATGAAAAGGAGGATTTTTTTCAAGGAACAAACTGGGGGCTGGACAAGGGGCTAAGAAGTGGTCTTGTTGATGGACTTGGCACAGACTTCTGGACACCCACCTGCCTGTAACAGCCACAATGCTGAGGTGCAGGGACTCTGCCAAGAGACTCCACCCCCCTCAAGCTTGCTGCTTCTTCTTCTTCCCCCTCCTCCTCATCTTCCACCTTCTTTCCAAGTCAGACAGGGTAGCCCCTCAAATGCTGCCTTTGCTCTCTCTCTTGGTTCCTGCCATTACTCACAGACACCAACCTTGCTCTTTTTACTGTAGATCCCATTGAAATTAAAGGATACTTTTGCAGATTGCGTTTACATGAGTTACCCTAGAAAATTTACCAGAACAAGATGTGGCTGCTTCTCTTCCTCTTGGCCTGCTCATTGCTCAAGTCCAATGGTAGGATTCCATGGTTGACCACACAGGGGGTGCTTTATGCATCCTGCCTATCAGGGCTGGTCTCCTTTTTCTGACCCAGAGGAGGGGCCATGGAGAGGCTGGCCTTGCCCTCACTGGTTTCCTGGTCTCCCGGACCTGATATCCCAAACAGGATTTTCTTTCCCAGGGTCCCTGTTCAGTCAGTTTTTGACAAGACTCATTCAAAATTGTATGGATCTTTATATCACTTAGAGCCTTTTAGATGACACTGAGAACAGTTCCTAAAGCCACCTGGGGTACAGATTGTACCAGAAGGGTGCTCTCAATAAAACAAAATCTGCTGGCTTGTTCAAACCAAACAAATTTGGAATTTTCCAAATGGAATTTTCCCATGAAAATTGAAATCTTGAAATCACCCATACAGTAACAAAATTTTGCGCTCAAAACGTAAAGCTTCACTAAGTAGTGAGTTACTTAATTAATGAGATTGCATTGCATTTGGAAGTTCCATTTGGTTGTTTAAAATTTTAAGATCTGAACTGTAGTAATAATGTTCTTCCTCAGAACAGCATGGAAGTACCAAATGCTAGTAATCAATCAATCTTCTGTGTAAGTCAAAAACCTGAACTCTCATCTATCAATGAATTGACAAAGCAAGTTCATCAATGTATACTTTTTCTCCAAGAGAGGCAAACCCTTTCCTACCGCCCTCCCTTCCAGGCTCTTCCGTCTCTCTCTCTCTCTCTCAGACTGGTGTCCACATGGCCTTGCCCTAGGCATCCCCTTGAGGGGGCTAGCAGAGTCACAGGGCCACAATTGGAAAGAGAGCATTCTCAAGGGCTGAGTCATATCCTGTTGTGTATCGGTCAGTCAGCTTCAGAGACTCCATGCATATGGAGCTATGCAGTGTGTGGGGTGTGTGTGTGTGTGTGAGAGAGAGAGAGAGAGAGAGAAGGGAGAGAGATTTATCAGGGATAATTTTGATGCCTAGCAGATGCTGAAGAAACAAGGCAGCAGCCCTGTGAATGCAAAGGGGCTACTCCATGACTTGGTCTAATTACTGGTGCAGTCTTTATATAGTACACCAAAGAGCAGAACTAACTGAGTTTTTCTCATGATAAATATATGGCTTGTTTCCCCCAATAGTAGACTCAAAAGAAGCAGTTTCTTCCCAAGTAAGTGCTGATATAACACCCCCCCCCGCATTATTTCCTTAAGAGAATGACCAATCACACTATGGGCATTCATTCATTTTTCACCCAGGGGTAAAGGATAGCCTACTCTCTATTTTGTGTACAAAACCCAAGTAGATTAACCTCTAGATTCCGATTTCCACCTGGAAAAGATGTTGAACTCTTTCCTACCTTCTAGGGCAGCCAAGAGGTATGGATGGGGGAAGCAGGGAGGGGGTGCAGGCAAGGCAGCCTGGCTACTTTTGAAGAGAGTGGATGCTCTCATGGGGGAGGGGGGGAAGCTTCTCTGGAGAGAATGGAGGACATCTGTTCCCCCCCAGGGAAGGATCTTCTGCAAGCAAACACCAAACTCAGAGAGCACCAAGGACTCCCCAGGATCTTTCTACCAAGGTTAGAGATCATGAGTGCTCCTCAGCAGTCAGACAAAGACCGGATCCATCCTGCCTTTTCCTTCAACCTTTCCCAGGCAGGAAGCATAATGGACGGACGGACAGACGGATGAAGCTCGCTCTAACCAGACACATTTTTAGAAGTGCAACTGAAATCCTCCACATCTTTGTAGTTTCCCTTTGCTGCCCCCTTCATGCTCTGCTGGAAAAAATACTGTCCTTGGATGAGAAGATTCCCTCCCCCTCTGGCCAGCGCCAATTGGCAGTCTCTTTAGCAGAGAAGAGCCGGGCTGAGTGAAGCCCCCTTTCTTAGGCCGATTGCTTAACCTCTCCTTCCTCCAACCTAGTGAATTGGCTTTCAGGAACTTTTTTCCTTCTGGACCTGGAAGGACTGGGTGCACCTCCCAAGAGCTTGGCTGGCCCTGCTGTGCTAGCAGAGCAAAAAGCTCCCACTGTCTAATAAAGACCCTGGTAGCTCTGATGGGGGACCCCAAAGTCTGGATGAAGAAGGGAAGCAGCGTCCGGAATGTCCACTGCCTTGAAATTGTGCCACTTATGCACAGAACAGGTTGTGATCTAAACTGCCCTAAAAGTGGACATTTGTCAGGCAAGAGGCAGTGTGAGGAGAACATTTGCTCCAGTGCTTTGCATGACAACCACAACAATGATGAAGCTCTTCTATGACACTCACCCATTTCCAAAGGATGCTCCTTCCTCCCCATCTCACAAATTCTTTGGAAGGCTGCTTGGCTTGCAGTGGAGCCTGGTTGGTCTGGCTGGACTCCCCTTCCTGCTTTTTCTCGTCTTGAGAGCCCAGTTCAAGAAGTCAAAGAAATAACCAGAGAAAGCATCTCAGGCACCCAGCAGGGTTAAACTAATAATGTATCATAAAGGTATGGAAGCATTTTTGGTCTTCCTCTTGTAATTAAAGTTGATTTCAAGCACTTGTGGATTAAATTTAAAAAAAAAGAATGAAAGCACGGAGTGAAATTGAGATGGCCATAATTCGAAAATTCACTACTTAGATATTCACTACTTAGAACATTCGCTGTTCTTTTGAAATAATAATAAGGGGAAAAAAAGCTGTTTTGGCGCCCTAAAGTTTGGCGCCCCCTTTATCGCGGCTTAACCTGAACGCTCTCCGTGAAAGGGCTTCGGGTGGAAGTGCGTCTTCCCTTTCAGGAAAAAGGCTAACCGGTTCCCGATAATAATATTCCACGGCTCAGGCTAGTCCTGGGAGGTTTCCCTCCCAAGGCGGCCAGCGAAAGCCGGTCTCGGAAACAGAACCCTGGACAGGGACGGCGACTCTCCAGCAGGATATCCCGGGGCCAACTTGCCATTCCCCGCACTTCCCTTCTCCGGCCAGCGCCGGCCCCGCTTGAAGAAGAAGGGACTAGCCCGAGTTGAGGAGCCCAGCCCAGCCGTCGCTCGCCCCTCTGCGTTGCCGGCCGGGAGCTTCGAGCGCAAGGCGGAGAAGGGCGACTCTCCCGGCTGAGCGGCGGGGGAGTTCGGGACCGAATTGAGTGCTTGACACGGCCGCCAGCGGACCGCAGGATCTTGCACGGGCCGCGGCAGCCCGGCGGCGTGAACAAAAGGAAGCCTGGCAGGCCAAGGAGGGCTTCGCCGCGCCTCTTCCCAGGACCCACCGAGCACCTGCCCAGGCTGCCCTGCGCCCCCCCCACCCCCCGTCTTTCTCCTTCGGGCTTTGAAAGGAAAGACAAGAGGCGGTTCCGGATAAATGTTTTTATGCGAGTAATAAAATAATTGATTGTAACATAAATAAGGGAGAAGACAACGGCTTCAGCCGCTTTCTGGCCGCGGAGTCCCTCCGAGGGCGCTGGCCACGAGCCCCCTTCGGAAAGACCCCGGGGACACGCTCGGCTGAGGGACCGTCGGGCCTAGAAGCGCCGCCTCGAGTCCTCCCGGCGAAGGAGACAGGCACCGCTCAGACGCGCCCTCGAGGAAGCGGCGCCCCTCCGCGCCTGTCCCGGCCGGGGCTTTTCCGAGGGGGATCAATAAATACCGAGTTTCATTTGGAGCCGAGTGGCGGCGGGCAGGCCGAGGACGCTCCCCGAAGGCAGCCGGGCGGCTCTCCAAGCTTCAAGGCTCCCCGCCGTCCCCGATGCCCAACGCGTCGCCCGCGCAAGAGTCCTGCCGCCAGTCCCAGCCAGACCAGCCGGCTGCATAGCCGCCGGCGCCGTTCCTCAGTCATTGCACCGGGCTCCGGAGCGTATGGTGCAGCGGCGGGGAGGCTTCGCCCTGCGAGTAAGCGTCCTCCATGGTGGGCGGGTGCGGCCCCCCGGCCGGCGTCATGCGCTTCTCCTTCTGCCGCCGGTTGCAGAACCACACGCGCACCACCTCCTTCTCCAGCTGCAGCGAGTCCGCCAGCGACGTGATCTCGTGGGCCGACGGCTTGGGGCAACGGAGGAAGTGGCTCTCCAGCGCGCCTTTCACGCCTACCTCGATGGAGGTGCGCTTCTTGCGCTTGCGGCCCTGCGCCGCGATCTTGTCCAGGCTGGCGGGGCTGCCGCTGCCCGAGTCGGTCTCCTCCAGCCACTTGTTGAGCAGCGGCTTCAGCTTGCACATGTTCTTGAAGCTCAGCTGCAGCGCCTCGAAGCGGCAGATGGTGGTCTGCGAGAAGACGTTGCCGTACAGGGTGCCCAGCGCCAGCCCCACGTCCGCCTGCGTGAAGCCCAGCTTGATCCGGCGCTGCTTGAACTGCTTGGCGAATTGCTCCAGGTCGTCGGAGCTGGGCGCGTCCTCGTCGGAGGGCGGCTCGGGCCCCACGTGGCCCAGCGGCGTCGGGGAGCCCTCCAGGTGGGCCTCGGCCACCTCGTCGTGGCCGTGCGGCAGGTGCAGCGCGGGCGCCTGCGGGCCCAGCATTCCGTTGAGCCCCGGGTACGCCGCCTGCGAATAGAGCAGGGGCTGCGGACCGCCAGCCGTCGGGGACATGGCGGCGGGGCAGCCGCCCAGGTGATGGGTCGGGCCGCCCTGGCCCCAGTGAGCCCCGCCGCCTCCCGCTGCCTGCTGGTGCACCAGGTGAGAGCGGGAGTGGAAGCCCCCTCCGCCGCCGTCCAGGTCTCCGCGCGGCCCGCTGCCGGCCTTGGCGTGGTCCAGGTGGGTCCCGCCGCCGCCGCCCCAGTCCCCCGTGGCGCCCGGCAGCCACTGGTGGTGCGGGAGGGTCCCCATGGGGTGGCCCGGGGTGGCCGCCAGCCCCTGGAGGTACTCGTGGTGCATCATCTTCTGGACCTCGCGGTAGGTGGGGCCCTGGTGCAGCCGCTCGGCCTCCGGCGCGGGCATGGGCAGGAGCGAGGCGCCGCGCGGCAAGTACTGCGCCGTGGTGGCCATTGTCGCTCGGGTCGCGCACGGGAGCTGGCTGGGCCGCGCTCCGCTCTGCGGCTCTCACTGGGACACCCTGGGCGGCGGGACGCGCTTTAGAGCCCCGTTCGGCCCGGCGCGCAGCCACTCCCCCCCGCGCGCCCTATTGGTTCCGCCGCCCGCGAGTGGCAGGCAGTCCCGCACCTCCATAGGGCGCCCCAGCGAGGGACCCGCCCCCGCCCCGTCGAGAGACGGCGGGCCGGGAATTGCGCCGGGAGGGCGAGCCCGATTAGGGCGGGAGGCGCTTCTTCCGCGGGGCTCCGGCGCTCAGCGCGTGGGCGGAAGGGAAGAAGCGCGCCCGCAGCTGCTGGGGGAGACGGGAGGGCGCAAGCGGATATCTGCCAGCGCCGGGCCCTCCGTCGCTCCCTCGGCGTGCCCGCCGTCGTCCTCGCTCCTCCAACCCGGGAGCCTGAGTCCCCCGGCGTCCGCCCAGGTGAGTGCATAGGCGGCAAACCCAGGTTTCCTCGGAATGGAGCCGGCTAGCTTCTCCGGGCCTCAGGAGGAGCTGCGCCCCGAACTGTTTGTGGGGCCGTTGAATTCCCGCGCCCCGCGAGGTTTTCTTCCCCCCCGAAGGGCGCGTTGCCAAGTCGCGGGAGCTCCAAGTCGCTTTGGCGGCTCATCTCGCAGCGAGAGCTGCACCGCGTGGCGCCTTCGTGGCCGGCTCGGCTTCCCAGCACGCGCGTTTCCCACCCTCGCCCTTTGACGCCCTCCGGCCACTGCAGCTTCGTCGCTAAAGCCAAGGGAGCCCGAGCATCGCGGGACGCCGGGCGCTTCCTTCGGGTCTGCGGCTTCGTCCCGGCCCGGCCTCTCTTCCGCTTCTGGGCGGCGATTAGCTTCTGTCCCCATGCGGATGAGCGCGGTCCCTTCTCGGCAGGCGGGGGACTTCCGCACGGGGAGCTGAGGCTGCCCGCTTTCTCCCTTTGGAAGCCTCCTCCGGCAGGGACAACGCTCGTTGGAAGGGCTGCCCTCCCAAGGTTGCGGCTGCTCCATCCCGGGAGGTTTTCCAGAAGCGCATGGGCAGCCATTGGCCCGGGATGGTCCCGGGCTTCCCGCTCGAGCAGGGGGTCGGACTAGAAGACCTCCAGGGTCTTTTCCAACCCCGGTATTCTAGGTCCTTTCAGCGCCCTCCCGGGAATCCGTAGCGGCGCGCAGACTTACCGGTTCCACGGCCTCCACGTTTGTCCCCAAGGTGGAGGAAACGGGGCTCAGCTCCTCAGGGGCAGAGCGGGGTCTCCGGAGGAAGCGGTTGCGCGAACCTCAGCGCCATTCGGGAAGAGGCCGGACTGCCTCCCGGAGCAGCTGCCGTTGCTCGACGCCGCCGCCACCGCAGGCCTTGTTCGCCCGTAAAGGGCTCCCCGGGCAGCCTTGACACACTGGGGGACCCCCCACCACCACCCGCGAGGGGCGGCTGAGCTTCGCGCTCCTCAGGCCGGGGACAGTTCCGCCGCCTCCGCCCCTCCACGGCCTCGGCGGCGCTGGCTGCTCTCGACCGGCGTTTCTGTACCGCCGAGGCAAGCGCATTCTTCCGGCCGCTCCAAGGCCTGGACAACGGGGAAACGGGGATCCCGGGGCTGGTGCTGCCAAGGGCATCGCTGCCCGTCCGCCCTCCTGCCCACCGGGCGCTAGCTCCGCGCAGAGGCTCCCAGCTCGGCTGGTCGAGGCGCGCCTGAACAGCCTCCAGCGCCCCGTGCAGTTTAGGCCGCTGCGCTCCCGCCAGCCCTCTGAGGCCTGGGCGACCCCAGGGCGGCTGCCCTGCGGGGGGGAGGGGAGGCGAAGGCTTAGCCCTTGTTCCGGAACAATTACGGGCTACTCCGTCCCCGCTCCGGTCCTTCAGAAAGGCTAAAGATTGTCCGTTCTCAGGGAAAGGCGTTACAAGTGCCCGGTTTGGACTGTAGGATGACGCTCTCCGATTGAAGGGATGGAGTTTTCACCTGCCACTGGCCTGTCCGGTAGGGGCACCAATCAGCTCCCCCCCCCCACAGTTCATTGGAAGAGGTGCAATTCCACTTGTCAAAGGGGCAACCTCTTTCATGCCACCCCAAGGATTATCCCAGCAAGTCAGCCTTTGCATGCAGCAACCCCGAGTCAATAATGAATTTGTCAATGAATTTTAAGGAGAAAAGTCTGACCCTCCCTCTCTTTTATCTCGGTGTTGTGTTTTTAAAATAATTTTAATTCAATATTTGATATGTGGTAAGCCATCCAGAAGCATTGGGGGGTGGGGGAAATAGGAAGGAATTGATAGGTAGATGAAAATGCCAAATCCAATCTAAACATCTGCCTGACAACTATAATAACCTATAAACTGATGGATAAACTGATAAAGTCTTGGTACATATGCATCAGATTTAACTGGTTGGAAAAAAAGAAAATGTGAATAATTAATGTAGCAATGCCAGGGGATTGTAGAATAGAAAACAAAAGAATTGGAGAAAGTCATCGAGATCTGAAAATTGAAGTTGTAAAGTTTATGACCATAAACTGACTAGGGTGGTCCCAGTGGTTATCACCATTCTGAGTGCCACACTAAAAAGGGTTTGGATGATGCTTAGAAATCTACACACTGACAACATTTCCGTTTGTCAAGTGCAAAAGGCCACATGGCTTGGGTCGCATATTTTTATGACTATGCTGATACATTAGGACATCCTAGAATTTTGGGAAGAACTAGATATATAGGAAGGCCAACAGCTGTGAGTTCACACTGTTGTGAACAACCACTGGAACCCCATTGGCTTTGACAAGTTCCCACCCATCAATTGCAAAAGGCAAGTTTATTTGGAGCAGTTTACATTTTGTGATGGTACCTTTCATGCTATCAAACAACACCTGCCTATATCAGGTCCTTGGGAAGGATGTGATCAGTGGATAAAAATGCCAATCCAGCCTGGGTGACTGTGTCACAAACTCCAATAATAATTCTCCTTGTGGTCTTCTTTGCTTTTCACTGCATTGTGCCTGCTTGTAGAGACTGGTGGGGGGTGGGGGGTGGGGGGAAGCAACCAGCTTGATTCTTAGGCCTTGTCCTGGCTTTTGCTCTCCTCTGTGTTTTGCAGGGAGCCTGTGTGGTAGTCTGTAGGGGAGAGGAGACACAGCCAACCTCATTCTGCCAGAGACTAAAACTGGGGATCACACCGTCCTGGTGATGTCGTAAGTACTTGGTGAGATCTTTGAAAGGAAAGGACCATCTAACAGATGTTCTGCTTGGTCTACCAAAACATCCCCATGGAAGGGAAAAAGGGTGCACAGTGCAGAACATTCCAGAGTGCTTGTTTGTGGCTTTGTGAGCTTGTTTTCAGGGTAAAGAGGCAAGTTTTAAGCCCTCCCATCAATGTCAGTCTAGGCAGGAGGAAAGCAGAATTTACTTTGACATTTGGAATTTACATTTAAACTCTGGAAGATAGATTCAGAAGGATCTTGATGCACTTGAGCGTTGGGCCCTATGCAACAAATGCAATTTAGTGGTGGGAAAAGTAAATTTTTATACTTAAGGAAGCAAAACCAAATGCACAGGTATAGAACAGGTGGTACCTGGCTCAACAGTAGTAACCATGAGAGGGATCTAGGTGTCCTACCTGGAGGAGCATCATCTATGTAGGAGCCAGCTATGTGCTGCAGCTGCCAAAAAAGCCAAGGGAGTCCTAGGCTGCACCAAGATCACGAGAAGGGATAGCACTGTTTTATACTGCACTGTTGAAGCCATACTTGGAATCCTGTGTCCAATTCTGATTGCCAAGATATTTAAAAAATGCTGTGACCCTAAGAAAAGTGCAGAGAAGAGCAACAAAGATGATAAAGGGTCTGGAGGCTACACCATATAGCTAATGGCTATGGGAGCTACAGTAGGTATGTCTGCTCTAGCCTATCCCAGGGAAGGAGTAGGAGGGGGGACCGGGTCCCTGTCTTCCAGCACTTGAGGAGTTGTCACAGAGCAGAGGGCTTCTCCAAAGCACCCGAGTATAGAACAAGAAGCTTGTTAAAGAGAGATCCAACCTAAAACCAAGAAGAAGTTTCCTGACAGGGAGAGCCATTTAGCAGTGGAGCAGCCTGCCTTCTGGATTCCTGGCTGCCCCATTCAGGGAAAGATCAGGACATTCATTTGCCTGGGGTAGTATAAGGACTCCTGCATGGGCAGGGGGGGTTGACTAGAACCGAGTGTCAAACTGGGCGCTGGGGGCCAGGATGAGTCACACACAGGCCTTGCCTACCCCAGCTCCGCCAATGTGACGGCAACATTTGACACCCGTGGATTCCTAGAAGACTTCTGAGGCCCCTTCCTCCTCTAGGCTTTTCTAATTCTGTGTTGAAAAGAGTCCAGGGCAGGAGCAGCAGAAGGCACCCTCTTTGAGGCTTCCAGGGGTAGCGTACCTGGGAGCCAAGCTGCCTTACTTGCTGTTTCTCAAGTGTGTTTTTATTTCAAGCTCTTTTAACTCAGAAGATGCTCAGATGGGATGGGAAATGGTGGGGCAGGAATGGCAGCCAGAAGAAGCTGCAGCAGGAACCTCCCTTCCCACTGCAGTTCCCTCCTCTGGGCTGGTGATGTGCTGAACGAAGCCCCCCCCTCCCTCCCAAGCCAAGGGGAGAGGATTCTGCAAAGGCAGGAGCGGATGGGGCGGCTTTGTTTGGGGCTGAAACGTGTGGGTAGACGATGCTTTTGCCCCCTCCTGTGCCTGAAGCTGCCCTATGGAGGCTTCCTTGGCTTCTTATCAACGAGGGATGCTGGCAGACCATTGCTCTGCCTTCTCACAGAGATCTGAGTGCAGCAACTGCAGACTTTGGCTAATCTATGACTTTGTAGGTGGGGTCCCCAAACAAGTCAGGCTATCAGAAGAGAAGTTGGAATGGAATAGAATGGAACTGGAAGGGATCTTGGAGGTCTTCTAGTCCAGCCCCCTGCTCAAGCAATATACCCTATACCATTCCAGACAGGTGACTCTCCAGTCTCTTCCTAAAAACCTCCAGTGATGGAGCAGCCACAACTTCTGGTGGCAAATTCTGTTCCCCTGATTAACAGTTTGGAAGTTTCTCCTTAATTCCAGGTTGCTTCTCTCCTTGATTAGTTTCCATCCATTGTTTCTTGTCCTGCCCTCTGGGGCTTTGGAGGTTGATCGATCCCCTCCTCTCTGTGGCAGCCTCTCTAATACTAGAAGACTGCTATCATGTCCCCCCTAGTCCTTTTTTTCTCTAGACTGGACATACCAAATTCCTGCAACCCTTGTTCTGCATACACTTTTGCCTTTAATCATCTTAGTTACTCTTCTCTTCACTTTTTCCAAAGTCTCAGCATCTTTTCTGTAATGTGGCCAAAACTGGATGCCCTTTTCCAGGTGTGGACTTACTAAGGATTTATAAAGCAGCAGCACTAACACTTCACATGGTTTTGATTCCATGCCTCTGTTTATACAAGGATTCCATTGGCTTTTTTTGGCTGCACCTGCACACGGCAGGCTCATGTTTAAGTGGCTGTCCAGTAGGACTCCAAGGTCCCTCTCAGAGTGACCCTTTTTGAGTTGGGCTTCCTTTCCTTGTGACAACCTATCAGGGATTTGAAGAAGGCAATCAGCCAAACAAACTTTTTTTAAACCCATTTCTCCTTGGGAGCCGGTTTCTGCTCACCTGATCCTTTTTGCTGCTCTTTTCATGTTGTTCAGAACTTTCTTGAAGCATTGTGCAGCTGTGCAGCTCATTCAAGGCAGGATCTGAACCTGGAAAAGTATCTCTTCCTGGTAGATTGAATCTAAAATTACACACATGTTCATGTGTGTATACACCCACACATACAACTACTTCACACTACTATGATGGCCATCATCTACTCCACTGAGATCTTTTTCCCCAAGCAAATGATACTTGCACATTTGATTTGTTTCCTAATTAAAGAATTTTGCATTTATTTCTTTTAACCTTTTCTAAGATATTAAGTTCATGCTGGGTTTTTTTGCTGTTAGTTGACTTAATGTAGCAGAAAACTGATTCCAATTTGAAAAATATTTGTAACAGCCAGAGCAGTTGGAGATGGGGGCTGCTTTTCAGAGAAGGGCTGGTCTCCTTCATCAGATGCCAGACTTTAATTTGGGTTCCTGCCTGGAATATAGGACTGGACTTGGGATACATAGGATTTTGTGATGACTGGTAGCCCAATCCTAACCATGAGTTATGCCCTTTAGAGGAAGACCATAGTTCATTTATGTCCCAATTTCAGAGGCTAGGGTTTATGGAAAAATTTCATTTTACCATAAAATTGTAGCATAATTGAATTATCAAAGCTTCCTTGGTTGGTAGCTTGGTTTGAAATTCCAGAATTATTCCTTCACAAATTAATGTTTTTCTATTGTATATTCTACTCCGCCCTCTGAAACTAAACAGAGTTTGGCTTGGTAGGTGTTTCTTCCCCAGAATCCAAGGGTTGTAGATTAGCCAGCAAATCTGAACAAAGAATCCTGGAAATACAGTGGGAATGTTTTCCATGCCGTAGCCTTGAATGTGTTCCGTGAAATCACCAATGCTTGAGCTTAACTTGAAGAAAACCTTCTTCTGTAAGTAGGGCAGCTATCGCTGTTTGGTTGCGTTATTTCTCCCCATCACATCATTGCTGTGCTTTGGGCACTGTGTGGGATCTAGACTAGCATAGCCTGTTCTTTTATCTTGGTTCTGTGTTACAAAAACATTAGTGGAGATGTTAGGGAAGCCGAAGATAAGAACAGGTTTGCCTGTAGATAGATCAGTAGTAGGAGTTCCATTGGCTCCCACTTGTGCTCTGCCGGTACTGATTTAATTGACTAGTAAGAGACACTGCTCAGTTCTCAGCTCTTGGTCCTCCAAAGAAGGATGAAGATGACAATGGGGCTGCTGACTGTCTCACCATTTGGCGTGTTCCTCTGCTACAGGTGGGCTGATCATCCGCTGCAGAACTACATTTAGAAAGATATCCATTAACGTGTGATTTGCAATCTGTAACACTTTCCATCAGGTCTTTTATGATGAGGCTGGAGAAGCAGCACAGGAGCCTCTGTCAGTGGCCAAGTCCTTACCCAGCAAGTCCACTTTGCTTTGCCTCCCAAAGTTGTGTGTTGCAAGCGCCTCCTTGGCTGAGGTCCAGCACCCCCTAAACCCGTCTTGCTGGAGCCACAATCTGCTCCACAACTCGTATTGCTCGGATTGCATTTCACCAACTCCCACTTTTGTCAACGAGGCCCTGAGGATGATTTCTTCCAGCCTGGACTCGCCCACAACAAGTTGCTTGGCTGCTCTTGCTGCAATTTTGTGAGAAGCAGCTTTCCTTGGTGGTGGCTGGCTGAGAGCCAGTTCCAGTCTGGTGGGCAGAGAACGAGGTTTGCATCACTCTTGTCTGGGAAAGTGAGAGGCCTGCCACCACCCGTGCCCCACGCAGTCCTGTGCCCCTGGGGATCAAGAGGAAGCTCCATCTCTGGACGAGGTCAGAACAGGCAGCTGCCACCTTCCTTGCCTCCAGCCAGGGTTCCTTTGCATTCTGAAGGTAGAGCATTGCGGGGGTAGGGTTGAGGGAACAACACACGTCTGATGAAAACAACAGGAAATTAAAACAAAAACAGTTGGCTGCAGAGTGCAGGAAAATGAAGCAATTTCTGTCCTGTAGAAATGGATCTTTTGTGACTTTGATGTCTGTCTTTGAGAGCCTCATATGATGGACTTGAGAAATCAGGTTAGCATCATGAATCTATGCAAGCTCCTAAAACAGCCTGTCTGGGGGAGGCTGAAGGCTGTAATTGGTCATCGAGCAGAGTGACAGACCGCAGGCCAGCAAATGGGGCACGGCCAGGACAAAGAGATGGTGTGTGTGTGTGTGTGTGTGTGTGTGTGTAGAGCAGGCAGAAGCATGAACACAATCTTATCCAGCCAACTGATCAATGAAACATGGGTTGTGGTCTTTTCGGGAGGACTTGAGGGCCATATCTAATATTCCAGGTATTGTTATCTAGTCAGCCACATCAATTGTCATCTGGCACAGACAGTTTAGAACAGGGGTCACCAACCTTTTGACATCAGGGACCACCAAACTCATAATTTTAGATCCCAGGGACCACTAACCAGTTCTGTGGGTGTGGCCTAATTTGTGGGTGCGGCTTGGGGGTCATGTGACTGACAGGGCATGGCTTGTATGTAAATATTATAAATATTTATATAAATATTGAAATTTTTTAATAAAAAAGAGCAACTTTTACCCAAAATCAGGCAAAGCAGGCAGGCAGATTGACTTGCTCACAGAATCACAAATTCATTCAGAAATCTATCTATCTGCCATCGGCTAGCTCAGTCTGTCACATAAAATTTGCTTGCAAGCAAACTCACAAAATTAACTCACAACACACCATGTATGTAAATATTGATTTTTTTTTTATAAAAAAAGAGCAACTTCTACCCGAAATCAGGCAAAGCAGGAAGATTGAGTTGCTCACAGAATCATTCAGTGATCTATCTGCCTGCCATCGGCTAGCTCAGTCTCTCAAATTTGCTTGCTGTGAGTTTGCACTGAATTTGCTTGCAAGCAAACCTTCAGTCCTAAGGGAGGTTCGGCTGTGCTGAGCTGAAGATCTAAAGACTAGTAGAAAGCAAGAAATCCAACCATTTCCTGCTTCCTAGCTAATCTAAATTTACCGACACAGCAGAACAGATGATGGTCGGAAAAAGGAAAAATAGCAATTTTAGCAGGCAAGTTTGCCAGGTAAGGAGTGAGTGGACAGGAGCATTCCTGCGGGCCATGTGGGCGGCACAGCCTTATATTTCTGTGCAGCCTGGATTAATTGCTTTGGGAGATTGCTCTGCAGCCCACCAAAATTTTCTCAAGGCCCCCCAGTGGACCGTGGCCCATCGGTTGGCAACCACTGGTTTAGAATACAGATCTTTCTAAGACTACTTGGAAGTCTCCTCCCTACAGTTCATCTGGCAAGTCCCCCTTGACTTACCCTCTTAGGTGGGTCTAGAACATCCATTGCCGTTGCTTTCTGATCAGAATGGCCAGCTACAATGATTTTTATGCTCCTCTCTGTGTTTTTCTGTTTCTAACAGAGAACAGAAGATGCCATCCACGTTCACCTCTTGCTGTAGATCTTGCTTACAGTCAGAAAATCTCTCCTTACGTGCTGAATACCTATTGAGTCTTTATGCCCATTGGTTTAAAGCTGGTTCTTAAGAGGATTTGAGAGAGGGCCATCCAGAGTGAAACAGAGAAACAACAACAACAACAACAACAACAACAAACATATAGGAGAAATTTACTGACAGTGAGAATGGTGCTCCACCACTGAAAGTTTTTAAGAAGAGATTGGACAGCCATTTGTTTTGGAATGGTATATACTAGAGTCTCCTGCCTGAGCAGGGGCTGGACTACAAGACCTCTGAGCCCCTTCCAACCTTGTCATTCTATATTCCAAGATAAGTAGTGAGAAGGAAAGTTACCTAGTATAAAAGCTTTCATGTTTCAGATTTCTGAAATGGTGTCAAATAACTGCAGAGCAGAAGGAAAAGGGGGAAATCACCCGAAGGAAAAAGAGTTTGGGGAACAAGGCAGATGGTCTTTTCCCAGCACCCGCCTTCTCCAGATAGGTACCCTAAATGATGCTGTTGCCCAGAGTCCTGCACAAAGGATCGTCATAAGCCGAGGTGTGGACGGTTTCCTCTTTCTTGGCAGCCCAATTCCAAGACATAGGTGGTGTAAAGGAGGAGTAAAGGAGGTGGCAGATTCCAGCTGATCTCTGGGACCAGCACCTGAGCAAGGGCTGCAACTGGTCTGTGCTTGGAGAGGGGTGGTGGGCAAGTGAGGAATCCCAGGGCTGTAGCCAGCGTGGGAAAGTGAAACATCTTCCAGGAGAAGGCAGTGGCAAAAGACATGAGTTCAGTCCACTGCTAAAAGAAAGGCCAGGCCTGCTGTGGCTTTCTTTGAAGCCATGAAATCTTGTGGAAAAGTGAAACTAGAAAATCTCTACTTCCATGGGTTATAATGAAATGCAAGTGGGGGATTCTGGATTTCAGTAATATTTCAGGACTGGGAATATCCTAACCAACTCTGTTTGCTTCTGATAAAAAAAACCTTAAATCATCAACTCCATACACATCCTAAATGGGAGCAAAAATACATGTATTTATAAGGGATTCAAAGAAAAGAACATATTTTATATTAGTAAGTTTCATTGACCATATCTTATAAACATATTTTATAAATCACAGTAACAAATGAATACCAAAATTAAAGTTTATCTTGATTTACAAGGCCATCAAAATGATGCTAGTCACCTTTGCTAAGATGGGAGGCGTAGAAGTTTAATAAACAAACAAACAAATAAATAAATGCATTAAATTCTCTCCACAAAAATCAAGAAATCATATTGTTTTTTTATAACTTTATTTTTGTTTCATTCTTTTTTTATTTCTGTCTAACTTAACATATTAATGCAGTCAATGTAGCCAAATCTAGATTTTACATAATTATTATTTTTCTCTGTAATATTTATTTTTTGTGTTTTCTAGCTGTGGTTATATAAAAAGCCAACTCTTCCCATTGCTTCAGTGTTGCAATTAAGGATGAAAACCAGAAGGTCATGTAAAATTTCATAACCCATTTTTTTCATTTGTATTGCTCATTAATTTCCAGGATTTTTTTTAAAATCAAGGGTAATTCCCACAAAATTGTTTCTGACAGTTCCAACAGTTATTACAATAAACTTTATTCATTTTATTTATAACTTCGTTTATATATCACCTAGTTAGAGTTTACAAAACTTCTCCTTAATTTATGCCAGGGGAGTCAAACTGGATTTCTTCGAGGGCCAGATTAGCACTGCACTTCACCTCTGTGGGCTGGCCAGGGTAGGGGTGGGGTGGGGAGAGTAGATGGGACAGACACCTCCTGTAGCACCCTGCTGGCCAAAATGGGAGGTGGGAGGGGCACACGTGTCCCCCAGTGCCCCGTTTTGTCTGCCAGAGGCACTGTGGGCTGGTCCTTCCCTATTTCTGGATCTGGCCTGTGGGCCTTGAGTTTGACCCTCCGATTTCTGCCTTTCAAGAAAACGGATGTCCTGCAGGTGGGTTAGCCTGGGAGACAGGACCTAGGGAGGGAGGCACCAGCACCCTTGCCTTCTCCCCAAAGCTACGGGCCTGTTGCCTGCTCTCCAGCATCCTTTCCTCTCCTTGACAAGTGGGCAGGGCATGCAGGGTCACACCCAGATGCTCTCATGGCCAGCACCGGACTGTGGAAGGAAGGGCAATTGTGGCTGCAGAAGCATCGCCCCCTTTTAGACTGGCTGGTCAGTCCCAACGTCTTTGGGCAGCCTCAGACCCTCCTGCAGGTCAAGGGTGTGAACAGGCAGAGGAGGGCCCACCCACGGCCAACTCTTTGCATTCTGATTCCCAGGGACTGAGTAGGGGCCAGAGCAGGAAGCCCCTCTCCACTCCCCAGTCAGTGGCTGGGACTGAGACAGCCAGCACACGGGGCAGCCTTTGTGGACAAAAGGTTGGTGGGCAGCCTCTGTTCTTGCTACTAGAAACCTCTTCAGCCCTGTGCTTCCCAGCCTTCCTCAGCTGTGCTTTTGAACCAGGCATGGGATACCTCACCCAGTCACATGGAGGGTGAGGGGGGGTTGTTCATGAAACTGTAGAACAAGAGATTTAAAGATTTGGTTGGCACTGTTATTTGTGGTACAATAAAATTATGGTTAATGTACATTTCAAAAATCATTTTATTAGATGTGCCATACCGAGAATTTGGAATAGGTATAATTAAAATCCCTTAATGATTGTCAATCCTATAAACCTTTTTTAGAAGAGAAATGGTATTTAAATCAAAAATGTCTAACTTATGCTGATTTGCTGACTTTTTCCCCCAAAAGAAGTTAAGAACAAGAGAAAACCTGCAGTTGGAAGGTTCCATTGGTTTCCCTATGCTCATTTAATGAAAATATTTACATTCGATAAGAATTATGAATTTAAAAATAGTAAGTGAATTTGATACGGAGTTGAGTACAATGATCATGTTATTGCTAAGATATATAAACTTTTATTGAAAATGGAAATGGGGTGAACACATTAGACATAAAGTAGGCAAAACATTTTGGTTATAATATGCAGTTTGATCAATTGGAGAATATGTTGTATCACTGGTATATGACATGAGATAAACTGTGAATAATGAATATGGAAATTTCAAATATTTGAGAAATGTAATCACACTGAGAGTAAATTTTTTCATCCTTGGTGGGCAAATAAGAAAGCTAGAAAATATTGGAAACTTTTGGAGTTAATGGACAAACAAATGGAAACATCTTATGGAAAGTTGCTTTTATGTATGCTAACAACAGCAAGACTTTTATAGCAATAGCACTTAGGCTTATATACCTTATATATTATATATATTATATATATTACACTGCTCAAAAAAAATAAAGGGAGCACTTAAACAACACAATGTAAATCTAAGTCAATCACACTTCTGTGAAATCAAACTGTCCACTTAGGTAGCAACACTGATTGACAATCAATTTCACATGCTTTTGTGCAAATGGAATAGACAACAAGTGGAAAGCATAGGCAGTTAGCAAGACATTCCCAATAAAGGAGTGGTTCTGCAGGTGGTGACCACAGACCACTTCTCAGTTCCTATGATTTCTGGCTGATGGTTTGGTCACTTTTGAACTCTGGCGGTGCCTTCACTCTAGTGGTAGCATGAGACGGAGTCTACAACCCACACAAGTGGCTCAGGTAGTGCAGCTCATCCAGGATGGCACATCAATGCGAGCTGTGGCAAGAAGGTTTGCTGTGTCTGTCAGCATAGTGTCCAGAGCATGGAGGTGCTACCAGGAGACAGGCCAGTACATCAGGAGAGATGGAGGAGGCCGTAGGAGGGCAACAACCCAGCATCAGGACCGTTACCTCCGCCTTTGTGCAAGGAGGGACAGGAGGAGCACTGCCAGAGCCCCGCAAAATGACCTCCAGCGGGCCACAAATGTGCATGTGGCTGCTCAAATGGTCAGAAACAGACTCCATGAGGGTGGGCCCGACATCCACAGGTGGGGGTTGTGCTTACAGCCCAACACCATGCAAGACGTTTGGCATTTGCCAGAGAACACCAAGATTGGCAAATTCGCCACTGGCGCCCTGTGCTCTTCACACATGAAAGCAGGTTCATACTGAGCAGATGTGACAGGGTCTGGAGACGCCGTGGAGAACATTCTGCTGCCTGCAACATCCTCCAGCATGACCGGTTTGGCAGTGGGTCAGTAATGGTGTGGGGTGGCATTTCTTTAGGGGGCCGCACAGCCTTCTATGCACTCGCCAGAGGTAGTCTGACTGCCATTAGGTACCGAGATGGAGATCCTCAGACCCCTTGTGAGTGCGGTTGGCCCTGGGTTCCTCCTAATGCACGACAATGCTAGACCTCATGTGGCTGGAGTGTGTCAGCAGTTCCTGCAAGACGAAGGCATTGATGCTATGGACTGTCCCACCTGTTCCCCAGACCTGAATCCAATTGAGCACATCTGGAACATCATGTCTCGCTCCATCCACCAATGCCACGTTGCACCACAGACTGTCCAGGAGTTGGGGGATGCTTTAGTCCAGGTGTGGGAGGAGATCCCTCCAGAGACCATCCACCACCTCATCAGGAGCATGCCCAGGTATTGTAGGGAGGCCATACAGGCACGTGGAGGTCACACACACTACTGAGCCTCATTTTGACCTGTTTTAAGGACATTACATCAAAGTTGGATCAGCCTGTAGTGTTTTTTTTCCACTTTAATTTTGAGTGTAAATCCAAATCCAGACCTCCATGGGTTGCTACATTTGTTTTCCATTGATAATTTTTGTGTGATTTTGTTGTCAGCACATTCAACTATGTAATAAACAAAGTATTTAATAAGAATATTTCATTCATTCAGATCTAGGATGTCTTATTTTTGTGTTCCCTTTATTTTTTTGAGCAGTGTATTAGGCTTATATACTTCACAGTGCTTTACAGGCCTCTCTAAGCAGAGTCAGCCTCTTGCCCCTGACAATCTGGGTCCTCAGTTTACTGACCTCGGAAGGATCGAAGGCTGAGTCAACCTTGAGCTGGTGAGATTCGAACTCCTGGCAGAGCTGAATTAGCCTGCAGTACTGCATTGTAACCACTGTGCCATCACAGCTTAAAGGCAGAAGGACTTACAAATACCTACAATGGAAGAGTAGATGGTGATGTTGATGGAACTGGTGGAGATGGCAAAATGGATAGTTTTGATTAAAGAAAAGAGTTTGACTAAATTTATTTCCACTTGGAAACCATTTTTGGATTTGTTGTGACAGAGAAATGAAATGTTGATTAATGGGATTTAATAAGTAGAATTAGGTTTATTGAAATGATATAGACAAATGTTAACTTTAGAATAAGAATTTGATGTTTTTAAAAATTCATTTTGTACTGGAGAAAGTCGGAATTCATTCTCCTTGTTTATCTATTTCTTTTCTTTATCTTTTTGCACCTCTATCTTCTCTCTTTCTTGATCTTTTGATCTTTTTTCTTCTATTTTTTCTTCTCTGTTCATCTTTAAATCTTGTATTTTTGAAAATCAATAAAGTTATAATAATAAAAAGAACATTGTCTGGTTTAATCAGTTTTTTAAAAAGCACACACTCATTTTTTTAAAGAAAGGACATATTTCTATAAAGCCTCACTAGACTGAAAGTCACATTTTGTAAATAAACACCTCCCCCCAGATTGATTACTGGAAGCCTGAAAGAGGCATGCTATGCAGTGGCTTGTTTGCTGCAATATTTTTATTAGAATTTGTAATCTGCTCTTCATTTCAAATTGTCAGAGAGGTAAAATATTCACATGATGCAGAATGCACCCCATTAAAATAAGCCATGTGAATAGCTTATTCCCATGGAAATGAAATTCAAAGCTCCAAATGATCCAGGCAGAATGGATTAGGAATAAAAGATTTTCCTGCCTCTAGTGAGATGGGTTGCTATATAAATAAAATAATAAAATAAAATAGGGAGGGAGGGAGAGAGAAACAAGATTTCAGGATTCTGTTATTAGAGCCTGAATCAGTTAAGGAGATTTCTAGTATTTCTTGTGGAATCTGTTTCGTGACTTGGACTACCTTGAAGAGCTGATGGTTTAGTATGGCTTCTTCTGGATAAACATTTTTGCCAAGGACGTTTTTCTAAATGCTCACAAACTGCTTAACAGTCTGTTTCAGAGCTTTGCCTAGAATCTTTGTCAAGGAGAGAAGTCTGTGGATCCTCAGGTTATCTTGTTCCATCCCCTCCCCCAAAGTTAGAAATAACATTTGCTCTTTTCCAGTCTTTTGGGTCATCTTCCATGATTTGCTGAAAGAAGCTCCCAAGCAGGTCCTTCTCAGCTGTCATTGAACTGGTTCTGCTGACTGACAATCCATTATGCCAACCAGATGTTCCCATGTGTTTATTTACCTTGGGTTGCCCCTATTCCCTTTTATCACAGTTGCCCTTTAGGGGAAAGATGAAAGCGAAATTGGCATTTAGGGATTTGTTCAGTTTGCACAAGGATCACCTTCCTCCCCCCTTCATGGTGGACCTCTCACTTCCCTTTCTTTCCTTAGGGTTCTGCTTGAATCCCACAGCCAGCCCTAGTTTACTCTTTACCTTTAAAAAAATAAGGAAAACACCTCCCCCACTCAAGCTCTGTTAAAATTGTTGCAAAAGGGGAAAAAAAACTGTCCTCCCCACCCTCCTTCCATTCTGCTCATGAAAGTTTTATTGCAAGGAAATATTCTCTGTGAAGGATAACAAGCTCTGTTCATTTAACTGACTTGACCTGGAAGTTACTCTGTTGTTGTATCTTCCATGTACAGTGTAGGGGTATTTGCAGGATTTGGAACAGGAGCCCCTGCCAGGCAGGGCCCAGGGCAGTCTTCGGCCTTTGCCTGCCCCTTGGATCTGGCCATGGTGCTGAAACAAACCCTTATTGAATAAGCAGGTGGTCTCCACTTGGCCAGGGGAAGACAGCAGACATCCCTGGGTGCTCTTTTGCAGAGAAGAGGAGTTCATTGTAAAGTGAGCTCTACCTCATTTTGGATTGAACATCATTCTTGCCCCAGGAAAATTTTCGGAGGGTGGGTGGATGAGAGAGAGAGAAGAATATCAAGAAATCAGTGACATAACAAAATGGCAATGAAACATCTGTCAACATGGATTCTAAGCCTGTGGCTAGAGATGAATGAGGCATTGAACACCAAGCTTGCTAAAGCTGACATGTTTTTGATTTCTCCTCTCCATTTCAAATAAGATTTAGCTTGAGGGAATTTGGCACTCAGTTAATTGAGACTGAATTAACCATGAATTGTACTCTAGCTACTTTTCTTCAACAGTAGAACCGGGCAGTACTTTAACAAGACTTTTAATTATTGATGATTACTTATATAGGGAAATGTCCCTATTTTTCACATTCCATGCCCCCCTCATGTCCTTCACTTTGAATTTTCCTAGAAAAACAGTCTTCAGGAGTATTATTCTTTATGTATAACATAAGGAAGCAAGCCAACAGTCAGCGGGTGATGCTCTATTACAGGTGTATATGGAAGAGATTAGACTTTCCTTCATGTACAGTCATTGGAAGGTAAAACTGAGATAGCATCTCATAGAAAACAGGCTGAAGGCAACTGAGATCTCAGGCTCTTTGGTGGTGATAATCTGTTTAGGAGCTGGATGAGATCCTTCTTCACAAGATTATGGTGTAGAGCAGGGGTTTCATACTGCCGGCCCATGGGGAGGATGCATCATGCACAGGTCATGCCCACCCCAGTTCTGCAAAGGGAAAAATGTCATGAAACATTACATGACAGCAACATGATGCTGTGAATTTGACACCTGTGGTGTAGAGTTTTAGTTTTCTCTGTTGGACTGAACCCAAAAAAGGTGTTAGAAGATTGTGATTTATCACTGATTATGATGGCCACATAGTCTTGTCCTCTACCTTATAAGAAATCTCTATGATGCCACTAGAAAACTCATTTGGGATTTCACAGGATGATGCCAATAAGCTGATGATATTAACTCTTAATGCTTTAAAAACAAGTACGCAGCACATACCTGTGACTATTCTGAGGCTGAAGAATTTGAAATGTAAATACATTTAAATTAAGTACTATTTGTCTCTAAAAAGTGAAGCTTGTAAACTGCCATTAATGCTCTTTCCAAAAAAAAAAAAATTCTTTTTGAGATATCAGCTTTGTAGCTAGAGGGTACATTTAACCTTCTGTTGCCCTTGGAGTTTGAGGTGATCACAACGGAAAGAGATTATTGCAAATTATTTTTTGTTGAACTTCTGCAATATTTTTTTGAGTCAGCGTGGTGCAGCACACAAAAAAATGCAACTTCTTCAAGGGTTATGTAAAATCTATAGACTGTATATTCATTCACTCCAGTAGTTACAAGAGTGTTGCCAACAGATTTAGTGTGTATCCAGTGAGTGCTTATCCATTGAGCCCCTAGAATCACTTTTGCTCTTCAGGTTTGGAGAGTCCTAATCATCACAACCCTTTTTGATCATTAAGGATGCAGGAGAGGTGCTTTCAATGGGAATCTCCAAGAATTCTTCTTGAAAGTCTTCTGGCAGTGAACTTGGGGGTTTCAGGATAAGAGGGAGCCACCGTGGGAAAAACACCAGCCAAAAGTGAACTAGTCATTGCTCCTCCTTGAAAAACAAAATTATTGCAGTGAGTTTTTTCTTCTTCTGTGACTCTGAAACTGTGGAAGGCATTTTGCTTAGAGTTGTCAGCCATGCCTTGTTTTTTTTCCTTAAAAGAAAAGTGCTATATGTTTTAGCATATCTTTCCACTCAGTGGTTTAAATTGTTTTGAGGGTTTCATTGTTTTGTTGTGATTAGGATGGCTTATAATTGATGTTGATATTTCCATGGCTTTCTACAATTTATTATTTGATGTTGCATGCTGTCTAAAATAATAGGAGAGAGTAACAGAATAACAGTTGGAAGGGACCTTGGAGATCTTCTAGTCTAACCTCCTGTCTAAGCAGGAGACCCTAGACCGTTTCAGACAAATGGCTGTCCAATTTCTTCTTAAAATCCTCTTTGTGTGGTGGAGCACAAATTCTGAAGACAAAGAAATGGGGTTTCCTTAAACCTTCAGTGGCTCCCAGACTGCCCAGCTGCAGAGAAAGTGCCATGCAGTTTCCATCCCAGGAATGAGACCAAATGTAGCACAAACACTTGGAAAACAAAAGTCACAGGCACTGCAACTGGATTCAAACAATTGGATGACCTTCCATGATCCTAAATGAATCAGATGGGTTGGATTTCCATAACACATTAAGCTAACCCACAAAACCAACACATGTGAGTGCAGCTTTAACTGAGCTGGTTAAACATAATGTGTGAAGTCCATCTGGTGTGTCCAGATGCTGGGGGAGTTTGCCAGAGAGATCAGGGATCCTGCTGGATTTTCCCTCCTCTCCTCCCCAGGGTAAAAGAGAGCAACATTGCCACTCAGCTTCTCTTCTGACTAAGGCAACTACTCTTCCCCAACATAGGACCTTTTTGTTTCTCACTTTCCTTGAGGTAAATATGGGTGAAACGTAGCAAGGCAGTGCCTTCTCTAAGGGACTGGAGTTCATGGCCAGGACTGAGCAGGATTCTTGAACTTCTAAAACTTGCTTTTCCCCCTGATGAAGTATGCAGGCAGCCTCTGGTTACCTACCATTCAGCAGCGTCCTGCCTGCGGGAATCTTCAATCCTCATGCAGCCCTTGGTGGGGCCTCTTTGGCAGCTGAATTCAGGACACACGCAGGCAAAGGGAGCCGCGCCTTTGAGGAGCCGCTCACCAGAGGAAGGGAGGGCAGATCACACACACACACACACATTTACACACCACCACCACCACCACCACCACCAGCAGCAGCAGTGGCTGCTGCCAGCAGAAGCATCCTTCTCACCCAGCTACCTCCAGGAAGATTCCAGGTGCCTTACACCTGCTGCTCTTTTCAGCACCTCTTGGGTTTGCCAGAATTCCAGTTCCTTGCTGGAGCTGACACCTGGTACTGGGGCTCCATTCAATTATGAACAAACTGTTAGTAAGGCAAGGAGAACAGAACAGTATGAATCGCAGAGAGTATTTGGTGTACTTTTCAAACCATCATTGCTTGGGGGTCTTGAGGCTGGAGTGCTGCAGTGGTTTATTCCCCTACTTTCAGCCTTTTGTTTAGGAGCACTGCATGTGCCAAGAGAGGGAGTCTCCATTGTGAAGATGGAAAAGTCAGAAAAAATGTAGAAAACTAGTTTTGTGCTGACTTGGAGGCAGTTGATAGAGTAAGCTTCCTAGCTGTAACCTCTGAAACCTTGGTCCACCAGAGGAAACTGCAGGTGTGCTCTGAACAGCTCCATTCCCATGCTATCTGTTGCTCTCAGGTGGCAGAAGTCCCTAGAGACATTTGGGGAAAGAAAGGGAACTTTTCTGGCCTTATCTTCCTTCATAATCTGAAAACTGTGATTCTCAAGACCAACACCCTAACAAAGACTTACACCTGTCTGGAACCACCAGATCTTCAGATTGAGTCTGGAATTCTACTTACAGGCTTCTGCACATCCTCCATTTATAGGTGGCCTCTTCAGTGATAGGCCCATAATTTTGAAATGGTAGAATTATAGAATGGAATAGTTGGGAATGACCTTAGAGATCACTTAGTCCAACTTCCTGCACACTAGAGAAATCCACAACTTCAGCTCTTCCAACCGATGATCATCTAGCCACAATTTAAACCTCTCCAATAGAGAAGAAACTGAAGAAGTCATACAACTATGAGGCTGCAAGGCACCTTGGAGGTTTTCTACCATCTTGGACAAATGGTTGCCCAATTTTTTCTTGAGAACCTCCAGCAATGGAGCACCCACAATTCCTAAATTAACTCCAAGCTGTTCAGATAATTAATCTTTCTTGTGTCAGGATTTTTTTTCCTTATTGGGTTGGATATCTCTTTGATAAGCTTCTACCCATTGCTTCTTGTCCTGGCTTCAGGTGCCATGAATCCACACCCTCTTCCCTGTGACAGCCTTTCAAGTATTAGAAAACTGTTACCATGTCTCTCCTGAGCCTTCTCTTTGCCTGGCTGAACACACTCTGTTCCCTTAGCCTCCTTATCTTGGCTGCTCTTCTCTGTCCTCATTTAAAGGCCTCAGCATTTTTTAAAAAATTCTGCTGAACAGAATGTAACACAGAGTTCCTAATGTGGCTTCATCAGGGAGATGTAGTGCGCTACTATCACTTCCTTATACTGTCAGTTGCAGCATGCTGTTAACTCATACATAAACAGCTAGATTCCTCTCAGAGGCACTACTGTTGAGCCAGGTAACTGCTTATCTTGTACCCTGTGCATTTGATGTTTTTCTGCCTAAGTTCAGCACCTTAGTTTTCTCCCCACTGCACTGCATCTTGTTGGACAAGGCACAATGTTGAGGTCTGTCAAAATTTTTCTGAGCATACCTTCCAAAATGTTAGCAATTCCCTCCAGTTTGGTTTCATCCACAAATTTGATGAGCAGCACTTCAATCACCTTAAATAAGTCATTTATGAAGATGCTGAGGAGCCCAAAACAGAAATTTGAAGTATGGTTTTCTCTATTTAGACATAGTTCCATTGAGGATTACTGGTGTCGGTACTGTTTATCCCACGTTGTTCTATCTTACCAAGAAGTAGGTTGTGGTCTACTTTATTAAAAGACTTACTGAAGTCTCAGTATACTATATCCACAGATTTAATCATTTTATTAAAGAAGGCAATATGATTTATTTAGCACGACCTGTTTTTAGCAAACCTATTCTGGCTTCTAGTAATCACCTTGTTTGTTTCTAGGTGTTCACAAACTTTCTGCTTGAATTACCTTTTCTATGATTTTTTCCAGATATTGATGTCAAGCTGATTGGTATGTAGTTTCCTGGATTCTCCCCCCACTTTTGGGGGGATGGGTGGGTGGGGGAGATTTGAAAGCTCTTTCCCAATCCTTTGGCAGTTCCATGCCTGTCCCACTGTTGTACATCCATTAGGAAAATTGTCCTGCCTGCTGGACAAACTCTGAATAACTCTGTCCTTTCTACAAGGCAGTCCATATCTTGAACAGCTTTCTTGTCTCTCTTACTTTTCCATACCTAAATGCAGAATTTTGTATTTGTCTTTGTTGAATTTCATCTGGTTGGGGTTTTTTTTAACCTTTGTTTAAGCTTGTTAGGATCTTCCTTGATTTTGTCATCTAAGGGGTTTGCTATCACTGCTATTTTTGTGTCATATGTAGACCCGATTATTATGCATCCTAGCCTCTTGTCCATATGTACATTCTCCTTGGGACTACATGTATGATCCCATCTTTGTTAACTCTAATTTGATTTTGAAACCATACTGTTCTTAATCTATATTACTTTGAAGCTGTATTTTAAACCATGAGCCACACAATTTTATTATTAGTTGGGTGCCATGTTTTTTGACAAACAGATAAAAGGATAACTTTGCAGGGTTTTTTGGGGGGGTAATAGAGTTTGTTTTTCTTTACATAATTGCCGGATGTGTTGATACCTTCTTCTCTAACCAGCCTTGAGCAGTGGCTAATCTGAAAGGTCCACATTTGCTGGGCTTCTCCTGCTGTTGCCATTGGAGGCAGACTTTTCTTGAGGAAGATTTGCTGGACAAGGCAGAATTGCTGCTGATCTTTTGCAGAGGTGGCTTCCTCCAGCTGTCTTTGCAGCAGGTTCAGACTGGAGGTGGAATGTGCTTTGAGGAAAGGGGCAGCTCTCAGGGAGTTTCTCTCCTGCTAGCAGTGAAAGAGACAAGGTCTGTTCTGCTGAATGTGCCCACCCTCCACCGTGCCCCTTTCCAGCCCTGACCAAGACCAAGAGTTGAGTTCAGTTAGTTGCAACTTTGGATAGTATTTTGTGTATATGGAATTGTAGAAGGGCTGGTGGAGCCTGAGGGTGGAGTCAAAAGAGGAATCAGCCTAGAGTCTCTACGCAGCTACAAATGGGCTAATTTCTCTTGAATTCTGTTGACCCTTATGTAGCTGCAAAATAGTGCTGACCGTTAGTTGAGTAGATTCCAGTGCATAGGCATGGGTTGCACAAGATGATCTCCCAGGTCTACTCCAACCCTTCAAACAATGGAACTTACAGGCCTGGGCCCTGCCTGACACAGCCTTGTTGTCTGAAGGGTTGGAGTAGACCTGGGAGATCATCTTGTACAGCCAGGTGGGCTCAGTGCTAGAACCCAGCACCCCTGACAAATGGCCATCCAACCTCTATTTTATGATTCCCAGCAAAGCAGATTCTAGCTACTTCTGAGGTTCTGTCAAGAATTTTTTCTGATTCCAATTGAAACCTCCTTCCTTATAATTTTAATGCCCTAATTGTTGTTTTCTAAGTAACCTCTTAGCATCTCACAACAACTTTCTTGTGAAAGAAACTACGTGATGGCCCAACTATCATCTTTCCCTGCATTCCTCTCCACTCCAGATTAAACATACTTGCCTCTAATGATTGCTTCTAAACTTCACCTCCTTGCTCCTTAGTATCCCCCTCTAGGCTTATTCAATTGGTTAATGTCCGTTGTAAAAATAATAAAGGGGGGAATAGAAATAAACAAATCATGGTGCCCAAACTGGATGTTATATTCTAGGTGTAATCTGATCAATGAACAATACAGAGGAATTATGACTTCTGTTAAATTGTTTGGATTGCATTTGCTTCCCCTGCCCCAAATGCATGTTATGTTGGCTTGATCAATTCTAATTCCAAATTTTGGGTTTGAGAATGATTTAATGTTTTTCAGATCAACTCTGGGGAACAATTTATATAATTTATCAGATCAATGAATAAAATATATTCTCTCCCCCTCCCCCGTATCCCCCCCTCTAATCTGTCTATCTCTATCATGTATTCCAAAGGATAAATTATGAATCAAAATTCACTATTTCCCAGGAGCATAAGGCTTTAGAATGTACACCAATGGACCACATTTCAAAATACATTTGGTGGATTCAAGAAAAAGGCTACATTTTTATAATTGCATTTACAACTGCTTTGAATTAATATGAAGTATGCAATCATTCTCCAACTGAGCATTTAACAAATTTTGCTAATTATATTAAACTTTTCAATTAGTCAATTACACTTGGTAACTACTCTTTGGGAGGCTGTACTCAAGGCTCTCTGGGGTATGCAGTCAACCTCGGGCCCAGTTTATATAGCTCTGTCTGTTTAGAATGCACAAATACAGCTGAACTGCTCTTCTGCCATAAAAATAGTCAGAAGACTCAATGCTTGATGTAACTCCATTAATCTGCCTGCGACCTGTCAGTCACTAAATCCCATAATCCTTCATCCCCCCAAGTGAGTTACCCTGCTTTCAATACATGCCAATGCCTTTTCCATATTTTTAAGCAGATATTGGGTGTTGCAATTTATATCACGCAATAGAATTCGAACTTCCTGAACGCCAAGTATTTTAAAATAATAATTTTATTAAACATTACAGCTAAGCTGAAAACTAATATAAGCTGCAAAAAAGAATAACAGTGCAAAAAATGCAAAAAATATAGAGAGAAAAACAGAAAAGAAAAAATAAGAACATAGCACAGAAGAAGAAAATAAATATGTAAAGAAATGACTTCCATTCTAACTACTACAAGTATAAACAATTTTAACAACTTATCACCATCTCTTAAAATAAAACAAATGGTCCTTTCATTGCACAGTTTATCTCTTATCTGTAAAGAGATCCTTAAAACCTCTTGGTCTTGGTCTTGGTCAGCAAAAGTCATGAAGGGCTACCAGAAACAACTATGTATCAATTTAACCTACTTTATATAATTTATTTTCACTTTGAACAACCTTAATCTTTAAACCTTTCAAATATTGTCCTAAAATAGAATAGAAATAGAATAGAAATAGAATAGAAATAGAACAGGTCAAGACAGAGGTGCAAGGGACTCTGCAGGTCTGAAGGGACCTTATACTATTTCAGATAAGTGGCTGTCTAGACTTTTCTTAAATCCATCTGGTGGTGATGTTGTCTATTCCACATTTCTCTAGCTTACCAAGGAGTAGATTGTGATCTACTTCGTCGAATGCCTTACTAAAGTCTAAGCATACGATGTCCACAGCATTTTGTTGGTCTACTAATTTAGTCACTTTATCAAAGCATGAAATCAAATTGGTTTTTAACAAACCTGTGCTGGCTACTAGTTATAACTTTATTTGCTTCTAGTTGTTCACAGATCTGTTTCTTGATTATCTTTTCCAGGATTTTCCTAGGTTTTGGTGTTAGATTGATTGATCCGTACTTTTATTTTATTTTCATTTTTTCTTTGTCCCTTCTGACAAAACCCTTCAGAAATAACAATCTCTTTTTCCATATTGTTCTTGTCATTTTAAAATCTACTTTCAGATCAGTCTCAGGTTTATCTGGTAAAACATGTTATTCTTCTTTTGCATCTGAACACAGTCTGTCTATCATGGCAGTCATTCTTAATGGATACATTACTCACAAATACCCCCTAATATGTCCAATTTTTAAAATGTTTTGCTCCATTCTGTATTAGGCAATTGTCGTCAAAGGACAACACGTGCTTGCAATTCCCTTTTAATGGAGAAGCAGCCCCCATGGAGTGAGGTGGGACTCCCTGCTTGTGAACAGTCTCTCGGTGCCTCTGCTTCACCCACTTTGCAGCCCATTGAGCTCTTGTGCTGGGAGGGGCAGCAATCCCCCACCCTCCCATTCAGAAGGCAACGGCAGCTGTGTCTGTTGGTGCTGCTCAGCCTCACCTGCTCTCTCCGCCTAGACTGCATTCTGTCTGGTGGCTCTGAAACTGGCTGCTCTTTATTGGTCCTCTTCGCTGGCTCCAAACCTGAGCCCACCAAGACATCGGTAGAGAAATGAACCAAAACCAGGCGGACCATTCATTCAAGGGCTACCTAGTTCACCTCTGGCAATAAAGCCTGATGGGAAACAAAAAGCTTCTTCCAAAACTGGAAAGAGGAGAGCACCAGGACAGGTGACAGAACAAAATGGTGCACCTGTCTACCTGAGGCCACTGGAGAAGGCCAGGCCACCCTCTGCCATGTCCACCAGAGAATGAAAGAAAACCTAGAGTGTCATCTCGTCACCCCTCCAGGGTGCACATCTTTCCTTTCCAAGGAGCCACAGGAGGCTCCCCCACCTCCACTGCCCTTCTGCTCTAGGCACATTGCAAGATGAATGCCACAATTCCCTTCCTGCAGCAAAATAATGCAAATGATAAATTATGTAAATCACGAATGCATCTTTATGTTGAAAAATGGTTCTCTAGCTGCTTTCCTTCCATGCCTCTTCTCAGCTTTCTCTTTCTTCCTTCCTTCCTTCCTTCCTTCCTTCCTTCCTTCCTTCCTTCCTTCCTTCCTTCCTTCCTTCCTTCCTTCCTTCCTTCCTTCCTTCTTTGTTCTGTATGGGAAGTTTCTCATTCCTCTCACCCCCAAGAAGAAAGGACGCCTCTCCTTGTTGTTTCCTCCTCCTCTTACAGTATCTAAACTGCATTGTGGAAAAACATGGGGTTTTTTTTGGTTCATTAAGAAATATCTCTATTTATTTCTTAAATCAGATATGACTACAGTACAACAAGAACAGTAATGAGCATCAATTAGTTATTGTTAGACTAGGTGGGTAACAGGCTTTTGCCCCTCCCAATTAAGCATCCTCCTGAAACAACCCTGCTGGGGCAGCTTGTTACACTTCCAGATGGGAAGCAAATGCAGGGAGAATCCAACCTTCAGCAGGCCACCAGTGTGGGAAGAGGTGGGGGTTGGGAAGACAGGGAGTATCCTCCTCCTTGGAACAGCAAATTGCGGGAGTAGGGGGGCCTCTGAAGCCCTCCATTTGCTCAAGACCTAAGCAGAGAAATTTGGGTGAGGCCATTACCCACCATTTAGGGGCCCCCTTTGTTTCCTCCATATTCACAGCCATGACCCTAAATGCCCTCCTCTAGAAAAGGAAAAGTTACACAATGGGGGAAGGGTAGAACAGCATTTTTGCAGGTCCTAGGATCCTCTTTAACTGCACCACAATTTGGTGTCAAAAGTCTGAGAATTGGTGGCATCATCTTCCATTGTTTAAATAGATATTTCAAGGCTTAGGATAGGTTTACGAAACTACAAATTACATCCACAAAAAGCTAGAAAAATTTTAGAGGAAAACTTGGGGGAAAAGTGGTTGCAGTTGTTCCTGTGATATATGCCCACTCAAAGTAGGCATGTACAAAGGATCCTCTCCATTGGATACAAGTTGCTCAGACTAGTGAACAAACCTCAGATGAATGCTATCCTCGAAGTCTTGTTGTCTGAAGCCTAAGCATTTCCAGTTTCTTCAATATATTTTCCTGTGATTTAATTCATACTTCCCTCATCACTTTTTCTAAACCTTTCAAATTGATCAGAAACTTTTTTAAAGTGTGGGGCCCAGAACTGGACACAAGGTGAGGCTGACCACTGCAATATAATTGGAACTGCTCTCTTCTAAGAAAGCCATGCATCGCTTGGTGCAGTCTAAAACATTTTGACCAATTGCTTCTCTTTAAACGCTCTCTACTTCCAGAAAGCCCACCACTTCAGTGCTCAGAAGTGGTAACTGCTGGAGAGAGAAACCAGGCTCCACTTCCTCCTCTGAGATGGTGCATCTAAATCAGATCTGAAAGGAGGCTGGAACAGCCAGTAGCTGTATTCTTGGCTTTTGCAACAGTAGCTGTTGTGCTTTTGTTTGTGAGGAAGCACATGGTCATTCTGGTCACCATGTGGAAACTGTCTCCAATTAGTTCTTCTTTAATTCTAGTCAAAGCCTGTGGGGGTGACTGAAAAAGGATACTGAAGATCAATAGTTTTTGACTCAATGTAATTTCTAGGCAAGTGGCATTAGCACCTGGTCTCCTGTCAGTCTTTGGTAGTCGTGCTTAAAAGGCACAGATACTTCTTCTCACTGCAGTAGATGTCAACCCATGACCTTTGTGCCTAAGATCAGGTTCACCAACAGACCTTTCTGAGTGACAGGCACTCTTAAGTTCCTCTTCTTTTTGGACTGGTGCTCAGGTCAGCTCCACCACCTGGCCTCTAGCATCAGTTGTCTTCAGGGCATACCAGGCCTCCAGAAGTCTTGAAATAAAATATGCAAGGATGCTGGTGGCTTTGAGTGTCTACTCAGGAAAGAAGGAGGAGAAGAGCAACACAGAGGGACACCGGTTCAGAGGCAGGGACTGAGCAAGAAGAGGTCATGTGAGGGTTAACCGGAAGATGTAGATGGGGATATGATGCTCTGGACTTCAAAGAGTAAGTGGCAAGAGAGAATCTAGCAGTGGAAAGTGGGATCACAGGAAGAAAAATGAGGCAAACATGTGCATGCATTTGTGTTTGGGCAGATGCTGGAACTCTGTGTCACAGAACAAAATGTTAACTGCAGATTTAAAATATAAGATAAATTTGAACAAAGTAAGTATATCTACCCAAGTAACTAGCAAGTATAATTTATTCATGCTCTGAACTTGGGCAAACAGGAGAAAACTATGAGTGTCAGCAAATGGGAACAAGGTAACAGTAAGTTGATTAGATCTTTGATCTTAATCTAGCAAGGGAAATGGGAAAGAGCTTCTCCTAAATAGATGTGTGTGAAGCAGAAAGAACAATATCAGGAAAGACACAACTCCTTGCCCACTCCAAGTTGGGTGCCTAGTAAAAAAAATAAGAGAGAAGCTGCATTTGAAGACAAAGGCCCCTCTCTGCAGAGAGGATGATGGCCGAGTGTAATGGAGGACAGATAGGAATTCACAGTTACTTCACAACAAGGATGTATGTATGTATGTATGTATGTATGTATGTATGTATGTATGTTGTATGCATGCATGCATGTATACACACACACAGAAACAACCGGTGACCTGTTGCAACACTGTAGTGGAGATATTTATTGAGCTAAACAGATCAACAGAATGATCACAGGTAGAGAAAAAACAGTGGGAGCAGTAGCAAAAATTTCCTGCTGGCTTCTCCACTCTCTTTGTTCATGGGAAGTTTGCAGAAAAAAAGTCAACAGGGAAAGCATCAGGGAAGGTTGGAAGTTGCTTGGGCAAGTCTTCCTACCCAAGCACCCTCCCCCAATCCCTCTGAACACATGCTATGCCAGCCACTCAAGCACCCTCCCCAACCAACGCAACACACTCATGCTCCCTAACTTTTGTTGCACTTCTTGCATACCCCTCACTTTCACCCCCACTTAGTAGCAGCCAATTACCTGCCTCGGACTTGCACCTTCTTCTGCCTTTCCCACTGATGTTGTTTGTGAGATGCTGTCAGGAACGTTGGAAATACCTATCATCTGAGCATGGCAGCACTGAAGTGGCCACAACTTTTCCAAATTTCACATCCACAGGAGTGTTGAATTGTGAATTTGGGGTGAAATCTGCAAGTAGCCCATTTAAGGTATCTTAGTTCAAAAATTGTTACCCCATGATGCACCATTTAATTCAATTGAAGATTTACAAACACACAAGAAAGTAGCGTGTATATTAGGTGTGTGTGTGTGTGTGCATAATTATATATTATATATAATAGAATCATAAAGTTGGAAGAGACCTTGGAGGTCTCTAAGGCAGGAGTCTATGGTTGTCCAATCTTTTCTGGAAAACCTCCTCTGCTCACAACTCCGGGAAGTAAGCTGTTCCATTGATTAATGTTCTCACTGTCAATTAATTCCTCCTCATATAAAAGTAATTTTGACAAGTAAAAGTATATAAAAGAAACAAAAAATAAAAAGAGAAGAGCAACTAAGGTGATGAAGGGTCTGCTTGCCATCAAGTTCAGAAGCAGCAGGGAATTACACCCTAGCTCTCTCACGCCCACCTCAGAGTTTTTCCTTCTGCTATAAGCGGCTGCACTCAGAGCTATCAGTTGGGATATCTTAATCAAAACATTGCCCCAATTAGCTCAATTTTCAATTGATTACTAAGAGAATTACTAATACATTCAAAAAACTGATGTGTTAAAAACCAGGTAAAAGTTATATTGATTTTAAAAAAATATTCTGTGTGTAGTAAAGGAATAACTAAACCAAAGAGAAATAAAGCGGGGAGGGGTGTCCTAGAATGCCCAATTTCAGGCACAGCACTTTAAATGCCTGTCAGCCGCTTCTTCTTCTTCTTCTTCTTCTTCTTCTTCTTCTTCTTCTTCTTCTTCTTCTTCTTCTTCTTCTTCTTCTTCTTCTTCTTCTTCTTCTTCTTCTTCTTCTTCTTCTTCTTCTTCTTCTTCTTCTTCTTCTTCTTCTTCTTCTTCTTCTAATGAATTTTGGATCAACCAATGACTAAACAGTTGGGCGAGGAAATATATCTCTTTATAGTTCTAGATAATTGTCCCTAGAAAAGAAAACAACAAACCTTTAATTACAACTTGCATGAAGAAAGCTTGATTTGTGCTCTCCTCTGAAATGCTGAGGAGTTGAATGTAAAATATCTGTAATATTTAGGGAACCCAGAGTTTTACATAAAAGTAAACAGCACTGCCTGAAGGCCCAATTTCCAGCAATACAATAAAATGTGCAGTGAATTTATGGTGGCCATCCATTAGCTCTTACCAAGGCAACGCTCCCTATATTTGTCATCCATCATTATAATAGAGGGTTAATGCACTGAATTTACATAAAAAAGTCATATTGTCGGGCATGAATTATTTACACTCTCAGCTGTTTTTACAGCTTGGTTTCAAGATGGATTCTGGAAGAGATTTTGGCAATAAATTACTCTGTGCAGACTCAGAGCAAAGGAGGGCTGGGGATGCAATGAAAGGAAGGAAGCAGGAAGACCCATCAGGCCAGCTGAGCCCTGCTTTGTTAAGAGGAGGGGCACCTGCCTGCCCACCTGAAGGTAAGGCGATTATTCCACCCAGGATTCTTGGATGAAAAAGAAGCTCTCCACCTGCCTTTTTCCCATCCAGGGAAGGAGCAACATGAAGTTCTAAGCAAGAAAGGCAGAGGAAATTGCATTTCTTGTGCCATCTCAGGAGAAGGCCCAGGATTGAAACTCCCTGGTCAAATGGAAGAAGGAGAAAGACAGGAATCAGGATGGTGTCTCCTGCCTTTCCCACTAGAATGGCCTTTCTAGACCAGAACACCTCTGACTCCTCTGAGATGTTGGCAGAGTGCGATCCCACCCCCTTGGTTATGACTTATCTGTCCACTAAGGAGAAAAGATGGCAAGGAAGTAACAGGCAACAGAGAGAAAGCAGAGCTGCTTAACTCATTCTTTGCATCCATCTTCATGCAAAAACAAACTATAGCTCAACCGACCAAAAACATAACTGTAATAGACAGACCAGAAATAAAAGTTAAATAAGCAAAAAAAAAAATAGTAAGAGAACACCTGATAGAACTTGATGAACACAAATCACTGGGACCTGACAAATCACACCCCAGAGTTCTAAAGGAGCTGGCACGGGTCATTTCAGAACCACTGCACCACCACTTTCAAACATCCTGGAGCATGGAGGAATTACCAGAGGAGTGGAAAAGAGGTGATGTGGTTCCCTTCTTCAAAAAAGGAAAAAAACAGACCCAGGAAACTACAGACCAATCAACCTAAACATCAATACCCGGGAAGATACTGGAAAAGAAAATGAAAAAACAGATCTGCCAACATCTAGAAACAAGTAAAATAATAACTAGCAGTCAGCACGGGTTTTTTAAAAACAGATCATGCTAAACCAATCTTATTTCATTCTTCAACATAGTGACTAAATTAGTAGACCAGCAAAATACGGTGGACATAATATATTTAGATTTCAGCAAGGCATTTGACAAAGCAGACCACAACCTACTTTTTGGTAAGCTAGAAAAAAGTGGGATAGATAGCACCACCACGAGATGGACTCTCAACTGGCTGACAAAACCATACTTAACAAGTAATCTTTAATGGGTCTACATGGAAGGAAGGAAGCAGTGGGGTGCTACAAGGTTCTGTCTTAGGCCAGGACTCTTCAATATCTTCATTAATGACATAGATAAGGGAATAGAAGGGGAACTTACCAAATTTGCAGATGATACTAATCTGGCAGGAATAGCTAATACTCAAGAAGATAGGCTCAAGATCCAGATGGATCTTGACAGACTAGAACACTGGGCCATATCTAACAAAATGAAATTCAATGTAGAGAAAAGTAAAGTCTTACACTTAGGCAAGAAAAACCAAAAGGACACATATAGACTGGGTGAAACCAGGCTCAACAGCAGTAACTGTGAAAAGGATCTTGGAGTCTTAGTGGACAACCAGCTAAATAGGAGCTAGCAATGTGTGGCAGCAGCCAAAAAAGCTAATGCAATACTAAATTGCATTAACAGAGGGATACAATCAAGATCAAGTGAGGTACTAATACCACTCTATAAAGCCTTGGTAAGACCACACCTAGAGTCCTGCATCCAGTTTTGGTCACCACACTATAAAAAAGATGTTGAGACTCTAGAAAAAGTACAGAGAAGAACAACCAGGATTATTAGGGGCTGGAGGCTAAAACATATGAAGAACAGTTGCAGAAACTGGGCCTGGCTAGTGTAGTGAAGAGACAGACCAGGGGAAACAGGAGAGCAGTCTTCCAATATTTGAGAGGCTGCCGCAGAGAGGAAGGGGTCAAGCTATTTTCTAAAGCACCTGTAGGCCAGACAAGGAATAATGGATGGAAACTGAACAAGGAGAGATTCAACCTGGAAATAAGGAGAAATTTTCTGACAGTAAGAGTAATAGATCAATAGAGCAGAAGTTGCCTTTGGAAGTTGTGGGAGCTTCATCAATGGAATCTTTCAAGAAGAGACTAGGCTGCCATCTGTCAGAAATGGTGTAGGGTCTCCTGCTTGGGCAGGGGATTGGACTAGATGGCCTACAAGGTCCCTTCCAACTCTGATTATCTGTTATCATCTGTCTCTTGCCCCCATTCTGAATCTGCTCTAATTTCGCTCCCTTGTCCTTTAAGGTGGACTCAAAATAAAACCTGACCATTCAGAGAAAAATGAAACCTCCCTGGATAGCTTGGTGGATGCAATCTAAAATTTCCACTGTCCTCTTTGCAACCACCTCACACCGCTGAATCATTTTTCTGTTTCCTATGTGAAGAACATTGCACCTGCCTTGCTAGATTTCATTCTGTTATTTTCAGCTCATTTCTCTAACCTATTAAGATAGCTTTCAAAGTTATTTCTGTCTTTTTGCCATTAAACTCTCCCTTCCCCCTTTATCTACACATTTGATAAGTATTATTGCTACCTCTTCATCATCATTGTAAGATATTGAAGTATACTGTGGTCAGAATTGAAGTATGTGATAACCTATTCAGTACTTCAAGCAAGCCTCATGAAGAACCATTGAAAAATTTTTAAAGAATGATTTCAAGCAAGTGGTGTGTCCACACAACTGTTCTGCCATCCAGTCTATTGTTAACTTCCTTCCTAATTAGAATATCAGAGGATGTTTCATCAAATACATTAGGGTGTATTATTTTTCCTTTATTCTCACAATCTATTACAGAAAGAATAAATAATTACAATTAATCTATGCAGATTTATTGATAATTCCATTTTGTCCTATAAAAATTACCACAATAGATTGCTATAAAGCAGCTGATCTGTTATACACAAACCCCTGAACCAGCTTCCGGTTTGCGGCTCTTCGGTGCAGGCAGGAATCCGCGACTGTGCGCGGTCCCTGCCTGTGTTCACTGCCTGAGTGCTCCGAGCCATTTGGCTTCGGGGCTAAGCCACCTTTGCAGAAGGTGGTGAAGACTGGGGGGCTCTGGCAGGGATGAGAGACGTCACATCTCTCTTCCCTAGCCGGCTAAATCTATGTGGCCGCCACATAGAAGAGCTCAGCCGGAAAAAGAAAGTGCTGGAGGAGCTGTGAAGAAGTGAAAGTGATCTTTGCTGACCGGGACAAAGTAACAGTGAAAGTATCCTGATATTTAATACTTTTTAAAGATACATCGTTTCCAGACTGAGTAAGCAGCGAATGGATATTAAAGGGAAAACTTTTTTTCTTTTCACTCTTCTTCCAAACGGAACAGCTTTGAGAGAAATCGGAAAACCCGCATTGGAGATATGCTAAATGCTAAAGACTGTGCTAATGCCAAAGGGATGTGGATTTCTAAATATTTAAAGAAATTTTTTTCTTTTGCTGTGAGTGGGAAGGGAGAGGAAAAAAAATTGAAGTAGAATTTGAAAATAAGGAGCAGACTGCCTAGAATTTTAAAGAGCCACTTGAACATTAATAAGACTTCAAAAAACATATTTCAATTGGAACTTTGTGATTTAATAGTAACCCCAGAAAAAGAAACGGAAGAAAGGAAAAAGTGCTAAAAGAAATAGTTTATCTGGATTGTTTGGTGACTTTGGATCTTTTGGGAAATCTTTTTTTTTTCTTTTTTTCTTTGCTTAAAAACATTCAGGTGGTTGTTTTGAGAAAAACTTTTCCTCTTTATAATGGCATTATCCGTGGATGAATCCAATACTGAATATCAAAAATACAAAAAGGAAGAACAAGACTGGAAAGATACTTTGGGCATTCTTTTTCAATCTTTAGAAATGGTGGTATGGTCTTATGGAGAATCGATTGAGCAGCAGGATAATTGGGACAAAGAAGAAACCATCTTTGATGAACATGTGATTCTATCTGGGGAGGAGAAGAAAGGGGAAAAGAAAAAAGGGATTTTTAGACCTAAAAAAACAACCAAAAAAGATAAAAATGAGTTGAAAGGTGGATATAAGGTTAGAAAACAACAGAAAGGGGGAAAGCAGAAGAAGAAAAGGGAGGTGGAGAGACAAAGGGGTAAAAAGGGTAAGGAGAAGAACAAGCAAGGGAGAAAGGAAGGGGTGAGAAGTCTCAATGATGGGAAGCAAGATTTAAAGAAACAAAATTTATTTAGAGACAATGGGTAAATCTAATTGAAAAAGGGATTCTGTAAGGTACATAAGATTGTGTTATTATAGGCATTTTTAGAATAAAATGTTTAAGATATAAATGAGTATTAATATGTATGATTAAAATGGTATTGACAGGGGTATTAGCCACATTATATATCTATAAATTTGTCCTTTTGTTGTTGCTGTTCTTTCTTTTTTTCCCTTTTTTTCTCTATATAATACATTGTGTAATTTTAGGATGTGCTAAATAGAATCCCAATACAAGGTATGTGTGATATTAAGTGGTATTAGGTTAGGGGAAAGAGTTAAAGGTGTCATACTCCAATCAGTGTACAGGAGAAATTTTTTTTTAAGAGAAAAGATGAATGGATAGTTGAGAACAGACAAAGAATGACAAGTATTATGATTTGAACTGAGATGAGATAAGTAGAATAAAACTTAGAGAGTTAAAAGAAGGAAGAAGCTATATAGAAAATGGAAAACGGCAATAAGATATGGAATGGTATATAAAAGGAACATGATTTTTGAAGTTGTGTTTGTACGATGAGTTTTAACCCGGGATCAAGCAACTTTCAGAAAAGATGTTTTATGTTTCTATGTTTTATGTTTTGTCTGTTTGTGTATTGGAAGAGAACAATGAAATTGTATAAGACAGATGGATATAAAAAATGTATACAATCTAAAGTTAAAGACTTATAATTCGAATAAATAGAAGGAAAGGGAGTAATAAAGAGAAGTTGGGATAAGATATGAAGTTGAATAGATAAGGTAAATATATATACTAAATTGTGTTATATGGAAATGTGATAATTTGGAATAATTCTGTCCTTAAATAAGATGTTGCATTGATTTTTTTAGAAAAAGATTTCTTACGTTATTATATTTTATGTTTTGTTTGTTTGTATATTGTTTTGTAAAATTAATAAAAATTGTTTGGAAAAAAAAAACCCGAACCAGATAACACATTTTTTAGGTCTTAATGTCCTGTTCTAGAATCTTCCTAAGGATTGATGTGGACTGTATGATTTGTAAATCATTAGATGCTCCTCTTCCCCATTTTGAAGATATGGACAAGACTTCCACTCTAGTCACCTTGCCTCGCTCTTGTCAATGATTCCTGGCAGGGATAGTGTAAACACTGGACTTTTCCCCTTCAACCAAAAAAGAATGAACTTCTGAAAGTTAGGCACTTCAAAAGGAATTCTTTATTGAAAGAAGTGATCCCAGCACTAGTCAAAGCAGAATCTAAGATGCTTCCAGGCATATAGTAATAGATAAAGGGATAGATAAACCGTTCCCCTTATTTAGATGTGGATTTAGTCAAACAAAGAACCAACATGTTAATTCCCCCCTCCCCTTTTCTGGGAACGGATCTTAGAAGAGGTTCCCAGGGAGTATCTTCCAGAGCTGGAATTTTTATGGTCTCTTCTCCTCTTGCTATCTCTCCAAGAGGTGACAAGTTTCCAGACATCTGGCTCCAGTCCTCCAGTTGTATATCATGTACAAGTTATACAGATTCAATATAAGATTTAATATATTCAGGTTACAATAAAAAGGATTATTTGTACCTACTCCCCCCCACTTCTTCTTCCATTGAAGAATGGCAGAAACACAGATCTGACATACTGCCCTCCTCAAAAATTTGAGAAATCCACCTGGAAGATATAAAATGTGTTACATTTACAACTTAGGATGGTTTGTGAGGGTATTTCAGATGGAACTTCCATAGTAATGTGGGTGCTTTTACATGTCGCTTGGCTACCACTCATTTTCTGAGGAAAGAAGGTGTTTCCAAGCGACTAAATATTGTGTGGATCCACAGAGAGTGCACGAATCAAGGATATATTTAATTTCAAAATGTTGTTCTCTATGTACCATAATGGGAGTTGGAGGTGTTGGAAGGGAGAGTCTAAGGTTTGAAGTAATCTCTAGTTTGAGTAGTCTACAGTGTAATACTGGATGAACCTAAGTGTTTGGGGAAGTAGAAGTTCTACCATAACAGGATTAATAATTCTGGAGATGGAAAATGGACCAATGAATTTTAGTCCCAGTTTCTTAGAGGGTTGCAATGATTTTAGGAATTTGTGGACAAATATACACGGTCCCCAACTTTGAACGGTTTAGGATCACAACGTTTTTTGTCCACTTGAGCTTTAAAAGCTGCCCTAGCCTTTTGTAAGTCTAGTCTGACCACTGGCCAAATGGCTTGCAAATTATTCATCCACGCCTTAAGGGAGGGAATTTCAGGTTTCCTGGTGGGTAGTTCTGGCATGGGGTTGAATTCTTGGCCTATGGCTATCTGGAATGGGGTGAAACCAGAGCTGCTGTGGACTGAGTTGTTGTATGCTACCTCTGCAAAAGGAAGAAGGTCAGTCCAATTGTCCTGTTGGTAATTAATAAAGCATCTTAAATATTGTTCTAATACGCTGTTCGATTATTAGTCTGGGGGTGATTGGAAGACAACAACCCCTGGGTGGAGCCTAATAGGTTTAAAAGCGCCCACCAAAATGTGGATGTGAATTGTACACCCCTATCTGAGATAATCCATTAGGGAGCTCCATGAAGGCAATAAATATGTGTTTAAAACATCTTTGCCAAGGCCTTGGCTGTTGGGATCTTTTGGCATGGTACAAATGAACCTGTTTTGAAAAAAAGATCAGTTACAACCCAAATAACAGTATTTCCTGCACTTTCAGGAGCTCCACTATAAAGTCCATAGAGATCTCTTTCCAGGGTGCTGAAGGTTCTGCCACTGTTTGTAAAAGTCCAAGAGATTTTCCTTGGCTTCTTTTTGCAGCAGCACAGATGGGGCAACTAGCAACATAGTTTTCAATGTCCTTTTTGAGAGATGGCCACCAAAATTGTCTTTTGATGAGGTGCAGGATTTTTACAAATCCGAAGTGTCCTGCTATTTTTGAGTCATGGCATCATTTCATGAGGTCCATCCTCTGGCTGGTAGGGGCGTAAAGTTTGTTTTCTACCCAGGCTATCCCATCTTCGAGTAAGCAAGTGTTTTCATTGGCCCGGAGCCAGTCATCCTTAAGTAGTGCCTCCTTAAATATTGAAGTTGTTGCATTGTCAGTCAGTGATTCTTTCTTCTCTTGTGCCTGGGTGATTACTTTGGCTGCAAGTTGGGTTGGTTGGATCATGGGTTTTATATCTTCAATCTTTTTGCTTTTGTATTGGGGTTTCCTGGGCAGGGCATCTGCCAATAAATTTTTCCCCCCTGGGAGATATTTGAGAGTGAAATTAAACCATGTAAAGCAGTGGCCCCCAACCTTTTTTGTGCCATGGCCCGGTACTGGCATCACAAAATGATCCGCGCCCCAGTACCGGCATCAACACATATGACAAGGCAAGGTGAGCCAAGCAACCGGCTAGCCAGCCGTCCCCCGCTTCTCCCCACCACCTTCAACTCCTCCTTTGTACCTTTGTCGATGGGCTTCAGGACGGCTTCGGGACGGTTGCCCGGCTTGCCTTGCCTTGGGTGCTGAAAGAATCCTTGCGCCTTAGTTTCGTTCGAAGCCTCTCCCCCCCTCGATGAAACTAAGGCGCGAGGATTCCTTCAGGACCCAAACGCTGCTTTCCAACTGGAAAAGCACACCCGGAAGCACTTTCTCATCGAAACAAGATGGCAGTGCCCAGCAAACCGGTGGCCCGGTAGAAAAAGTTCCATGGACCGGGACCGGTCCGGGGCCCAGTGGTTGGGGACCCCTGATGTAAAGTATTGAGCCCACCTTGCTTGTTTTTCTGAGAGTTTCTGTGGAGTTTTCAGGGTTTCTAGATTTTTATGATCAGTCCAGACTTCAAAGGGGATTTGGTTCCCTTCTAGGAACTGTCTCCATTTGAGGAGTGCCCATCGCACAGCATATGCCTCTTTCTCCCATATGGCCTATCTTTCCTCGGTTCCTGTCAGTTTCTTGGAAGTATAACCACATGGTTGAAACTGTCCATGTCCATTCTTTTGGAATAGAACTGCTTCAACTGCTACATTGCTAGCATCTGCTTGGATGAAAAATGGTTGTTCAGGATCTGGGTGTTTCAGGATTGGTTCTGCTGAGAACAGTTGTTTAAGTTTTTCGAATGCTGCTTGACATTCCATCATCCAGGTAAAGGGTTGTCTTGGTTTGGGTTTCTCCCCCCTTTCATTTTTAACAAGTTCGTGATGGGGAGGGCAATATTCGCAAAAGCTGGAATGAATGAACTGACGGTAAAAGCCCTGGAAGTTCTGCAGTTGTTTGTGGGTATGGGGTGGTTCCCAATTGATGATAGCATTTACTTTTTGTGGGTCCATTTCTATTCCCTTGTGGGATATTCTATATCCTAGGTAGTCAATTTTTTCTTGATGAAATTCACATTTAGAGAGTTTTACATATAGTTTGGTGTTTAGGAGTTTTGTGAGAACTGCTCGGAGTAACTTGATGGGTTCTTCTTTTGTTTCAGTGTAGACTTATATATCACCGAGATAAACAAGAACCCCTTTGTACAAAAAAATCATGGAGAGTCTCATTAATTAATTGCATGAACATGGCAGGGTGCTCCTTGTAGTCCAAAAGGGAGCACTTTAAATTGGTAGCATCCCGGACTTCCAGTTTGCTGGGCTTCGGCGGCATCAGGAATCTGCGACCGTGCGCGGTTTCTGCTTGCGCTCACTGCTGGAGTGCCCCGAGCCAGCCGGCTTCGGGGCTAAAGCCACCCCCAGAGGTGGCCAAAGACAGGGGAGACCCAGCAGGGTTTTGAGGGGAGCCATACCTCCCCTCCTCAGCTGGCTTAACTCCCTTTTCTGAAGGCGGTAGAGTGGTGGTCAGAAATGGCTGCCTCAAAGAAGCACTCATCTGGAAAAGATTGTGCAGGAGGAAGCTAAGAAGTGAAAGTTTTGGCTGACTGGGATAAGAAGCAACATTCAAGATATCCTGGAATTTAAACTTTAAAAAAGATTTATTGTTCCCAAGGAAGATCTGGAAACAGCGAATGAAAGTGAAAAGGGAAAGTTTGTTTTTTCTCACTCTCCTTCCTTACGGTGACAGCAGATGAATGAGAAATCAGAAAAACCCGCTTTGGCATCAGCAGGTAATTAAACTGAAAATCAAAGCCAAGGGGACAATAAAGATTTCAGACACTGAAATAACTTTATTTTGCTGTAAGTGGGAAGGGAGAGGAAAATAATAAAGAATAAGATTTGGCTGGAGGAGACTGCTTGGAATTTAAAAGAATCTAAAGTTAAATTGTAACAAGACTTCTAAAAGATATATTTTAATTGGAACTTTGTAACTGAATTGTAACCCCAGGAAGAAAAAGTGAAAAAAGAGGAAAGTGTTAAATGAAACAGCTTGTGTATGCTTGGTGACATTGGGACTTTTGGAAATTATATTTCAATGATTAAAAATACTTGGGTGGTTGTTTAAATTTTTTTTTATAATGGCATCACTTGTGGATGAACTGAAAATGGAATTTAAAAAATATAAAGAAGAGGAACAAGAAGGGAAGGGCTCTTTTGGCTCCATTTTTCATTTTTTAGAAATGGCGATCTCTACTTATGAGAAACTACAAGAACAAGAAGATTGGGACAAAGAAGAAGCCATCTTTAATGAACAAGTAACTTTATCTGGGGAAGAAAGGGGAAGGAGTGGAAAGAGAATGGAGAATTTAAGACCTAAAAAAACAACCAAAAAAGGGAAAAATAAGATGAAAAGTGGATATATATCTGACAAGAAAGCAACAGAAAAGAGGAATACAGAAGAGGGAAATGGAGATGCAGAGACAAGGGGGTAAAAAAGGCAGAGTGAAGAAGCAAGGGAGGAAGGAAGGGAAGAGAAGCTATAAAGGTTTGAAAGACGATGTAAAGAAACAGGATTTATTTAGAGATAATGGGTAAAAATATAACTGAAAAAGAGATTCTGCAAAGGTACATAAGACTGTATTGTTGTATTTGTATTAGAAATAATGTTAGAAAATTGGAACAACATATGATTGTAAAATGGGATAAAATATTTAATGTAATTTAGTGAAACTTTTTCTTTTTTGAACAAAATAAATGAAATGAAATATGAGAGAATTGAATTAAGAAGGAATGGGAACATTTTAATTACACAATGTTTTAAAATATAAGTGAAATGGGGGGGAAGTAATTACGCAAAATTTATAAGGGTTCCCATAGAAGCATGATACCTATTTGAAAAGGAATGTGTAAAATGTTTAAGATTTAAATGAATATTAATTTTAATGATAGACTTCAATTGGTATGGATTGTTGTTTTAATTATATTATATATTTATAATTTTTTCTTAATCTTTTCTTAAAATATAGTGTGTAGCTTTAGAATGTACTAAGCAGAATCCAAATGAAAGTTATGTATTATATTAAGTGTTAAATTTAGGGGAAAGATATAAAGGTGTCATACTCCAATCAGTGATTACAGGAGAAATTTTGTATTAATGAGAAAAAATAATAGACAGTTGAAACAGGACAAAGGATCTAAGTATAATGATTTAAATTGAGATGAAATAAATAAAATAGAATTAAGAGAGTGAAAAGAGGGGAGAAGCTATATAGAAAATGTAGAATGGTAATAAGATATGGAATGGTATATAAAAGTGAGCATGAACTTGAATTTATGTCTGTACGAAGAGATGTAATGCGGGATCAAGCTGCTTTCAAAAAAGATGTTTTATGTTTTCCTGTTTTGTGTTTGGTTTGTATGTTTGTTTTTTAAAAAATTAATAAAATTTTTGGAAAAATAAATAAATAAATTGGTAGCATCCCAGTGGGTTGTTAAAATCCGTCTTCCACTCATCCCCTTCCCTTATTCTGATGCAGTAGTATGCCTCTCACTTTGAAATAAATTTTCCTTTAGAGAGGTGGGCTAACATGTTCTTCATGAGGGGGAGTGGGTACATATTCTCCACACTAATGGTATTTAGATTTTTGTAATCCACACATAGATGCAAAAAGCCATCCTTCTTTTCATGGAATAATACTGGGGCTGCTATTTTTGGTCGGGTAGGTTCAATGAAACTCCTTTTTAGATTTTTATCAATAAATGCTCAGAGTTCTTTTAGTTCTCTGGGGGACATGCAGTACATTTTTGGTTTTGGAAGTTTAGCCTCAGTAGGATTTCAATGGCACAGTCTGTGGCGCGATGGGGTGGGAGTTCGTCAGAAGCCTCCTCATTAAATACTTGGGCTAAATCCTGGTACTCTTTGGGGATGTTAATGCGTTCAGCTGGCTGACAGGCCATGGCTGGTTCTCTGTTCTCTTTCTTTTCTTTTCCTCTGGGCTGTTTGCAAATGCTACATGTTTCTGGAAATATACGGTTCCTCTCTTCCAATTTATTTTTGGATTCCATTTCCATAGCCATGTGAGTCCTAGTATCAGCTTTGGAATCCCTATTAAAAGCTGCCACACAGCTATGGAGAATGGAAGTGGGGTTGTTTTTATTTGAGTAATTTTTAGTAGACAAATGGGCTTTGTTGACTTGGAGGCAATTCCTAGAAGGGGTGAAGGAGCCGTTTGAGGTATGGACTGATCACAAAATCCTCAAAGCACTAAAGACACCTCGGAAACTATCCCCTAAACAAGTCCGTTGGGCTCAATATTTCAAATGATTCAACTTCAACCTGAAATATATCCCCGGAGGGAAAAACATATTGGCAGATGCCCTGTCCAGGAAACCCCAGTTTGACAGTCACCAAGAGGAAACAGTACAGTCTTTGATATCAGAACCTCAATCGGCAGGCCAAGTAACCACTTGAGGCCAAGCCAACCACAACCCCAAATGCCTGGCAGACAAACTGACCACAGAATTGAAAGCAGCCCTATTGACTGATCCCTGGTTTGCGGAACATCAACCTGAATTAGCAATCAGTGAAGGGCTGGTTTGGAAAGGGAGTAAACTTTATGTACCCACAACCCTAAGACTAATGGTACTAAAACGTAGCCACGACTCATGGCTGGGAGCCATTTTGTGTTCTTAAAAACCCTACATTTAGTCAGAAGACAGTTCTGGTGGCCAAAAATGAAACCTGACATCGAGGACTATGTAAAAAGTTGCTCAATTTGTGCCATGATGAAACACAAAACTGGAAGAAAACCCGGTCTCCTCCAACAAATAGTTGAACCAACACAGCCATGGGAAGAAATCACAATGGACTTTGTCATAGAATTACCCGAGAGTGGATGGAATACAATCATTTGGACTGTGATTGACTTATTCTCTAAGCAGGCCCACTTTACAGCCTGTAATGGACTTCCATCTGCAAAAAAGCTTGCAAAACTGTTCATGAAGCATATTTATAGACTACATGGAGTACCTCGTAGAATAATATCAGACAGAGGGGTACAATTTACTGCTAAATTTTGGAGGGAGTTCTTAAAGTCTATTGGGTCCTCCCAAGGGTTATCCTCAGCATTCCATCCAGCCTGCAGTGGAGCAGCAGAGAGAACGAATGCCATGGTGGAACAATACATTAAATGTTATGTAAATTATCAACAGGAAAACTGGGCTGAATTATTACCCTTTGCAGAGGTTGCTTATAATAATGCAGTACATAGCAGCACAGGGTTGATTCCATTCCAGATCAACACTGGCATGGAATTTGTCCCAATGCCAGAATTTACCTAGAGAACCTCCTACATCCATGTCTGTAACAGAATGGATGAACTCATTAAAAAAAGGCTGGGAGATAGTCTCTCAAAATAACCCCAAACCCAAAACATATATTAAAGTCCGGTAAGGCCTTCAACTTAACTTCACTGTTTTATTAGGCACAGTTTACAGTCACAAAAGTAAATAATGAGGCAAAAAGAAAACCCAAACAAACTGCATTGATGAGAGTTCCGAAGCAAGCCAAGATAACTAATCATAAACTCCAGGAAAATAACTGAGGAGAGTCCATGGTAAGTACGCCAGCAAAGATAAACCTCTTTCAAAGTAAACACTTAACTTTGACTCCAGCAATCCTGACTGCACAGTTACAAACTTATATACAAAGCTCCCAGCTGGAAGCCACGAGGAGGATCATGGTAATCTCCTCCTGAGTAGACCTCACTTTTCCCTGATCCTCTCCTCCTTGCGTGCCCTAGGATGGATAGGGGATGGGCCTGGATCCTCCTCTGATTGCTCAGCTGGCCTCTCCCCTTCCTCAGCCTTTTCCACCACCACTGGAGCCACACTCCCACTCCCTGTTGGCTGTTCCTCCTCTTCCTCAGAGTCAGTCTCCACCAGGGGCATGACAGGAGAACACAAAAAAAGCTTTGACTGAAGCTGCAAAAGATTACAAAAACCAAGCAGACAAACATAGATCCCTCCAACCACCATTTACAATAGGAGACAAAGTATATTTGTCAACCAAATATCTTCAATTGAAACCTCCTAGTAAAAAGTTGGGATTCCCGATTTCGAAAATAGTCAATACAGTCATAGTCCAACCAAAAAAGAATGAACTTCTGAAAGTTAGGCACTTCAAAAGGAATTCTTTATTGAAAGGAAGTGATCCCAGTACTAGTCAAAGCAGACTCTAAGATGCTTCCAGGCATAGATAAAGGGTTAGATAAACCATTCCCCTTATTTAGATGTGGATTTAGTCAAACAAAGAACCAACATGTTAATTCCCCCCTCCCCTTTTCTGGGAATGGATCTTAGAAGAGGTTCCCAGGGAGTATCTTCCAGAGCTGGAATTTTTATGGTCCCTTCTCTTGCTATCTCTCCAAGAGGTGACAAGTTTCTAGACATCTGGCTCCAGTCCTCCAGTTGTATATCATGTACAAGTTATACAGATTCAATATAAGATTTAATATATTCAGGTTACATCAAAAAGGATTACTTGTACCAACTCCCCCCCACTTCTTCCATTGTTGCATTTCTCTCCAAGGTCATTTCCAGGGTTCTCCTCAATGGCCCTCCAAGTGATGCCATTGAGGGATTTTTCCCCAGTGTCTTTGACTTTCCTACCACAACATGGAGAATGGCTGCCAACGTTCAGGGTCCACTGTAGCAAGTGATTTTCCACCATTAACTGTAAGTTACTCTTTGCTAGGCAGAAGAAGGAGGAATCTAGGGTCTTCCTGGGTTTGTGGCTCCTGCTTGAGGAACAGAGGGCAATTGTGGCCATGTGTGTCAGTTCTGCCCATTTAAGAACAACAGAATAATAGAGTTGGAAGGGGCCTTGTAAAAGAGGTGGTATTCAGCCGGTTCTGACCAGTTCTGGAGTGGAAGTGGAAATTTTGAGTAGTTCGGAGAACCAGAAAATCCCCCCTCTGACTGGAGATTTTACAGTCTCCTTCCCCTGCCATGCCCACCAAGCCATGCCCACAGAACTGGTAGTAAATTTTTTTGAATCCCACCACTGCCTTGTACGTCATCTGGTCCAACCCCCCGCATCCAAGCAGGAGACCCTACACCACTTCTGACAGATGGCAGTCCAGTCTCTTCTTGAAAGCTTCCAGTGATGAAGTTCCCACAACTTCTGAAGGCAAGTTCTGTTCCATTGGTTGACTGTTCTCACTGTCAGAAAATTTATTTTTATTTCTAGGTTGAATCCAGTGGTGGGATTCAAATTTTTTTACTACTGGTTTTGTGGACATGGCTTGGTGGGCATGGCAAGTATTTTGCAATACTGCAACATCTCCATTCCCTCCCCACCCCAGTAACCTGTTTTCCAGCTCCATTCTCCTGTGCAGGGCAACCAAAGAAGACCCAGCCAATCAACTGGGACTCAATGGGAGGCAGAGAATAGAGGGGGGGTGGGGCCAGTCAGAGGTAGGATTGGCCGGTTCTCCTAACTCCCTTCACCTCTATTTACTTCTGAGTGTTCCAGTGGCTAGGCGGGCCCATTTAAATTTGTTTAATACATATATACTAGGATATATTATCCAAGATTACTGCCTAATGATGACAGCCAGTGGAATGCTTGTAAAAAGTGTTGACATGAACCAGATACAGCTTGAGGAATCACTATATGGCTTCCAGTCCATGGAGAAAACAGGAGACCTCGGTAACAAGAGATAGTCAGGAGGCATTCAGTAATGTTTGGATGGCAGCCATACATAGAAGGAACCAGAGGTGGGATTCAGCCGGTTGTGACCAGTTCTGGAGAACTGGGAGCGGAAATTTTGAGTAGTTCGGAGAACTGGCCAATCCCACCTCTGACTGGAGATTTTACAGACTCCTTCCCCTGCCACGCCCACCAAGCCACACCCACAGAACCTGTAGTAAGAAAATGTGAATCCCACCATTGGAAGGAATCCTTCTTTGTGGGCAAACTAAGTCGTGGGGCTTAGACCAGGTGGCTTATAAAGCAACTGAAATGTATACAGTAGAGGCAACAAATAGATTTAAGGAATTAGATCATCTGATAAAGTGCCTGAAGAACTATTGAAGGAGGTAGGCCACACCCACCCAGCAACTGGGCAGTGAATCAGTTGCTGGGATTTTTGAATCCCACCCGTGTTGATAACCCCAATGGGGTGGTCACTGACCTCAAGCCAGACATCCTAGAATGCGAAGTGAAATGGGCCTTAGGAAATCTGAGCAACAACAAAGCTAATGGGTGACAGTATTCCAGCTGAACTATTCAAAATCTTAAAAGACAATGCAGGAAAAGTGCTACACTCAATTTGCCAGCACATTTGGAAAACTCAACAGTGGCCACAGGATTGGAAAAGGTCAGTTTACATTCCAATTCCAAAGAAAGGCAATGTCAAAGAATGTTCAAACTATCGCACCACTGCACTCATTTCACATGCTAGTAAAGTTATGCTTAAAACCCTACAAGCGAAGCTCCAGCAGTATGTGGATCAAGAACTACCAGAAGTATAGGCAGGATTTCAAAGAGGCAGAGGAACTGGAGATCAAATTGCCAACATACACTGGATCATGGAGAAAGCTAGGGAGTTCCAGAAAAACATTTACTTCTGCTTTATTGACTATGCTAAAGCCTTTGATTGTGGCAAGTTCTTAAAGAGATGGGAGTACCAGACCATCTTATTTGTCTCTTGAGAAAGCTATATGCTGGTCAAAAAGAAACAGTGAGAACTGGACACGGAACCGCTGATTGGTTCAAAATTGGGAAAGGAGTCCGGCAAGGCTGTATACTGTCGCCCTGCCTATTTAACTTATATGCAGAGCACATCATGAGAAAGGTAGGGCTAGATGAATCAAAAATTGGAATTAAGATTACCAGTAGAAATATCAACAACCTCAGATATGCAGAAAGTGAAGAGGAACTAAAGAGCCTCTTGTGACTGGTGAAGAAAGAGAGTACAAAAGTTGGCTTGAAACTCAAGAAAACTAAGATCATGGCATCCAACCCTCTCAATTCCTGGCAAATAGATGGGGAAATTGAGGTAGTGACAGATTTTATTTTCCTGGGCTCCAAGATCACCTTAGATGGGGACTGCAGCCAAGAAATTAAAAGATGCTTGTTCCTGGGGAGGAAAGCTATGGCAAATCTAGACAGCATACTAAAAAGCAGAGACATCACCCTGCCAACAAAAGTGCGTATAGTCAAGGCTATGGTTTTCCCAGTTGCAATGTATGGCTGTCAAAGTTGGGCCATAAGGAAGGCTGAGTGCCAAAGAATTGAGGCCTTTGAACTCTGGTACTGGAGAAGACTCCTGCGAGTCCCTTGGACTGCAAGGTGATCCAAGCGGCCAGTCCTAGAGGAGATCAACCCTGACTGCTCTTTAGAAGGCCAGATCCTGGTGTTGAAACTCAAAGACTTTGGCCACCTAATGAGAAGGAAGGACTCACTGAAGAAGAGCTGAATGCTGGGAATGGTTGAGGGCAAAAGAAGGAGGGGACGGCAGAGAATGAGGTGGCTGGATGGAGTCACTAAAGTAGGAGGTGTGAGCTTAAATGGACTCCAGGGGATGGTAGAGGACTGGAAGGCCAGGGGGAACTTTGTCCATGGGGTCGTGATGGGTTGGACATGACTTTGCTACTAACAACAGCAACAACAAAGTTCTGGATGACATTTTGGCAGTAGTTGTTGACCTTTTCTTTAAGATGGGTATTTTATCCCTTGCTGAGGCCTTCCCTCCACCTCTGAGACAGACCCATCTGCTTAGACACAATCTTTTCCTGGCCTGCCCAATTACCTCATTTTGAACCAAGGCTCATGGTTCATAGCTAGTTTTTTGGAAGGCCATCTTGCCTGAGAGTTAACATTTGTAATCCACTCAGAGTGTTATAAAGCACTATGGAGCAGTTATATAAGTGCTACTGCTGTTGTACGGCTACGAAGTTTCCTTCTCCTTGACTTGTGGTGAAATTGACCAATTTCTTAACCCTTGCAATCCAGTGGTGAAAAGAAGGGCACAAGTTCTGTCTTGAAATGTAGACAGGGATATGATTTAGTTCATACGTGAGTGGCCTAGTGGTTTTCCCTACTTTCTTCAATTTAAGCCTAATTTTTTTAAGCCTACGAGAAGCTCATGATCTGAGCCACAGTCAGCTCCTGGTCTTGTTTTTATTGACTGTATAAAGCTTCTCCATCTTTGGCTGCAGAGCACATAGTCAGTCTGATTACTGTGTGGACCATCTTGTGATGTCCATGTGTAGAGCTGTCTCTTGGGTTGTTGGAAAATAGTATTTGCTATGACCATCGTATTCTCTTGACAAAATTATATCAGCCTGTGCCCTGCTTCATTTTGTACTCCAAGGCCAATTTTGCCTGTAATTCCAGTTATCTTTTAGCTTCCTACTTTAGCATTCCAATCCCCCATGATAATAAAGACATTTTTGGTGTTAATTCTATAAGGTGTGGTAGGACTTCATAGAACCAGTCAATTGCATCCTCTTCAGCACCAGTGATTGGGGCATAGACTTGGTCTACTGTGATATTGGTTTGCCTTGGATTCGAACTGATATCATTCTGTCATTTGGGGGATTGTATCTCAGCATTGACTATGAAGGCTACTCCATTTCTTCTGAGGGATTTGTGCCTGCAGTAGTATATCTGATGGTCATCTGAATTAAATTCACCCATTTTAGTTTGCTGATTCCCAAGATGTCGATGTTCAGTCTTGTCATCTCTTGTTTAACCATGTCCAGCTTGTCTTGATTCATGGATCTTACATTCCAGGTTCCTATGGAGAGTAGATCTTTACAGCATCAGACTTTCCTTTCACCACCAGATGCATCCACAGCTGAGCGTCCTTTCGGCTTTGGCCCAGTCACTTCACTTTTTCTGGAGCTACTAGTACTAGCCCTCTGCTCTTCCCCAGTAGCATACTGGACACCTTCCGACCTGAGGGGTTCATCTTCCAGTGTCATATCTTTTTACCTTTTGGTACTGTCCATGGGGTTTTCATGGCAAAGATATTGGAGTGGTTGCCATTTCCTTCTCCAGTGGATCACGTTTTGTCAGAGCTCTCTGCTATGACCTGTCTGTCTTGGGTGGCCCTGCATGGCATAGCTCATAGCTTCATTGAGCTATGCAAGTCCCTTTGCCACAACAAGACGTTTCATGGGTTATCTACAGAGGTGGTATTCAACCGGTTTGCACCGGTTCCGGAGAACTGATAGCGGTGATTAGATATGGGTTGCTGAACTGGTAGCAACTTCTGGCTGGCCATGCCCCCGACCTGGTTCCCCGGTCGCCGGTTGCTCAGTTGCCCCACCCACCTGATGCTCTCTTGCTCATGCAGCTCGCCCACCTGCCACTCGCCCTGCCCAGTCACTCCTCCCTTCCTATGTGGCACGCTGGGCCCTTGTGGCTTGCCTAACCTGACTTCCTAACATGGTGCCTGCACCCCAACTGAGCAGCCCTGATCTTCCTGCCCTGCTCACAGGTAAGCCTGCGAGTCGCGCTAGGCCCTCGCCCACCGCCCGGGGCCTTTCCAGATGGGATGAGACCAAGGTGGGGTGCTGTTTTTGGGCCAGTCCAGAGGGCCAGGGAGGGGCAGTGGCAGCAGCAGCGCGGCTATGGGATGCAGCCCCAGGAGTTCCCGGCTTCCCTTTTGGGGCACCTCCGCTGCCCTCTCAGCCCCAGTGCAGCAGAGAAAGTGAACGAAAAGCCGTTTGCTTTCTCTCTCCCTTTTGGGGCACCCCCTACCCACCTCGCCGCTGCCCATGTGCTTCGAAAGGGAGGGAGGATGGAAGTTCTGGGGCTGCTGCTTTCTTCATTGTCCCGCCGCTCGCTGCTCTGGACTTCGCCCAATAATTTCTTCCCAGAAAAGGTGTGTGTGTGTGAGATAGAGACAAGGGAGGGAGGGAGGGAGGGAGGAAGGGCAAGAAGGAAAGAGCAAGAAAGGAGGAAATGGCAAGAAAGAAAGAGGAAGAGAGAGAAAGAAATAAAGGAGAAAAAAGAAAGAGAAAGACAGAGAAATAGGAAGAAAAAAGAGCAAGAAAGAAAGAGGAAGGGAGAGAAAGAGAGAAAGAAAGAGGAAGGGGGAGCAAGAATGAGAGAGAGAAAGAAAAAAAGAAGGAAGAGGGGGAGAGAGAAAACTCTGTGCTAGTATTTTTAATTGTTCCATTATTTATCATATATTTATATTTTGCATGTCCCTACACCTAGAGTGATTTTACTGCCTTTCTTTTGCCCAGGTATTTTTCAGGGTTTACATGTCAATAGTCCAGAGCATAAATACAGGTGCATTTAACAGAGTTGAAAGTGACTATGGAGGTCTTCTAGTCCAGCCCCCTGCTCAGGCAGGAAAACTCTTGAGGATGTCAAAATCTGAATAGAGGTCCTGGGAAAGGTGTCAGCATAACAGAATGACACTTAGAAAGGACCTTGGGGGGAATCCTAGAGAAATGGCTGTCCAGTCTTTTGTTAAAAACTTCCAGTGTTGGAGCACCCAGAACTTCTGGGGACAGGCAGTTCCACTGGTTAATGATTCTCACTGTCAGGAAATTTCTCCTTACTTTTAGGTTGCTTCTCTCTCTATTCAGTTTCCATCCTTCTGGTGCTTTGGAAAATACATTGTCCCCCTTCTTTCTGGCAGCCCCTTAAAAGCCTGTTGCCTATCACCCTCTTGGGCAAAGCATATGATCCATTTCCTTCTTTCAGTGGTCCATGAAATGACATCTAATAAAGACAACAAAAGGCAAACAATGTTTTTACAGAACTATAGATACACTGAGGCTGGGTGTGACAAGGAATGGCTGGGAGGGGAGGGGCCAGGTGAGGTACCCCTTGAAGAGAGTGACATTGAGTTGGCCACACCCACCCAGTCACATGACCCTAAGCCACACCCACAGAACCAGTAGTAAAAAAAATTGAATCCCACCACTGGTTATCTAGAACTTTGATAGGTGCCAAATCAGTCATGAAATCCAAGAAAATGGATCCCGTAACACCAGCAGGGAGGGCAAGGGGATACAATAGCAGTGCAGCTGCTTTGATGTTGAGGCTAATAAGAGTCTTCTATTCCAAGCCATTGTGACATTTGTCTTGCAGTGAATTAGAGCCCTGACCCACAAATCCCCCAAACTTGCACTATTCCCTATTTTATATTTCTCTATATGGACTTACCATCTCTCGTCTCAGCCTTCCAAGATGGAACATTCTGTGCCTCTCAAGCGAGAGCCCTCAACATCTGCAACTTTCTATTTCTTCTTCTTCTGGATGGCTGATGGTGAATCTTGTGTCATCATTATGTGGCAGACCAGAATGGGAAATAGATTCCCTGCAAAACTGCAATTCCTAAATATGGCTTTTATTTAGATTGGCACTTGTAACATAATTGTACATATATGATTATACTTCTCCTTCCTCTTTCCAAAAAACATTGGATGGAAATGAATCCAGGAGAGGAGCAACCTGGGATTAAGGAACAACTTCCTCACAGGGAGGACAATCAGCCAGTGGAGCAACTTCCCTCCAGAAGCCTCACAGAGCTCCATCACGGAAGGCTTTTAAGAAGAGACTGAACAGCCACCTGTCGGAAATGATACTGGGTCTCCTGATTGAGCAGGGGCTGGACTAGAAGACCTCCAAGGTCCCTTCCAGCTCTATTCTGATTCTCTTTTATATTCATGTATGTTGTCTGCCCCATTTTCATACTCCACCCCCATCATCCATCAAAGTAAAAACATTTTTTTTTTGCTTTGGAAATGCATCTTCCCTGCATTTGTCATCCTCTTTCCCCTTGTTTTCCCCCCAATACATATAGTCCTTGGCTTGTGACTACAGTTGAGCCCAACATTTCTGTTGCTAAGTGAGCCATTGGTTAAGTGAGTTTTGCCCCATTTTATGACCTTTCTTGCCACAGTTATTATGTAACCTGGCTTCCCCATTGACTTTGCTTGCTGGAAGGTGGCCAAAGGGACCCTGCAGCCATGCCAAGGACCTGCCAGTTGCCAAGAACCTAGATTCTGATCCCCTGACCCATGGGGACACTGCAGTGGCCGCAGGTGTGCAGAACAGCCATACCTCACTTTCGGTTCTGCTGATGCCCCGGAGACGTTGATTCAGGCCCTAACCTCTCGGTCTTTTCATGCTTTTTACTTGGTGCAAGTGGGGCTGCTGTCTTTGAAGATAATCCAAAACCTGCAGCTGGTGTCAAATGCAGGGGTGAGCTGATTGTTGGATAACCCTGAGAACAGAGAATTGGACCCACGGCTGCTAGTCACTGCTTAGGAAGCTTCCTGATTGACTTCAAAGTCCTGGATGCTGCTTTTTAAGGCCTTCAAGGCATTGAAGCTGTGAGGGACATCAGGCAACACCTTGCTAGATTTCAATCTGCTCACCTGCTTTGGTCATGGAGGGTATGGAGGGCTCTACTTCTTTGCTTTTCATAAACAAGTGAGGACAACCGTGTCTCATCTTGCCTTGGGTTTTTGAGGATGGTGGATGTGATGACCCGTAGTCTCTCAAAATAACTCAAAACATACATTAAAGTCCAGCAATGCCTTCAACTTAACTTCACTGTTTTATTAGGCACAGTTTAAAGTCACAAAAGTAAATAATGAGGCAAAACGAAACCAAAACAAACCGCACTGACGAGAGTTCCGAAGCAAGCCAAGATAATCAATCATACATTCCAGGAAGATAATGGGGAGAGTCCATGGGAAGAACGCCAACAAAGATAAACCTCTTTCAAAGGAAACACTAAACTTTGACTCCAGCAATCCTGACTGCGCAGTTACAAACTTATATACAAAGCTCCCAGCTGCAAGCCACGAGGAGGATCATGGTAATCTCCTCCTGAGTAGACCTCGCTTTTCCCTGATCCTCTCCTCTCCGCGTGCCCTAGGATGGATAGGGGATGGGCCTGGATCCTCTTCTGATTGCTCAGCCGGCCTCTGCCCTTCCTCAGCCTCTTCCACCACCTCTGGAGCCACACTCCCACTCCCTGTTGACTGTCCCTCCCCTTCCTCAGAGTCAGTCTCCACCAGGGGCATGACAGTGGGATATTATAAAAAGGCTCATTCTTAGACAAATTTCAATGCCTTTTATATATGTTGATTGCTGCTAATAGAGGTAGCTGAAGGCAATAAGTAACCACAACATCATCCCTGCAGCCTAAAGGGCCAAGGTGAAATAGCAGAGGATAATCTCCATTTCACAGTAAAGTTTTCTTCATTAAGACCCATAAAGGTGTTACCAGCACACAGCATCTTTTACCCAAAGCAACCCATTGTTCCCCAAACACTCAAGTGATGAGTATTTCCATTGTAAATGGTTCCCCCATACTCCTGTTCCTTACTTTTCTGTGGGAAGAAGAAGGGAGAGAGGAAAACAGATTCAGACAGCACTGGTGCGATTGTAGCTCCTCTTGGCAGCGTGATTTCTATGCTTGGATTGCACAAAAGGATAAATATGGGTGGCATTTTTAAATTTTTGTAGCAACGATTTTCTTTTCCCAACACACTTTAGGAGATGTCATTCACTTCCATGTGTCATAATAGGGAGTCACCAGTTGAGTATGCACTAACCAAGCACCACTGATAGCGGGAACATTTCTCTGAGGAATTTAGAGGGTCCCTTTTAAGGATGATTTGGAGCTGAATGGGCATTAAAGGATCTGGTGACATTTCCACTTGGATTTTGGCACTGAGCAGAGGACGGGACTTCTGGAGTGGCATTTTCGACTTACAACCACAACTGAGCCCAAAGCTTCTGTTCTTAGGTGAGTTTTGCCCCATTTTATGAACTTCCTGGCCAGAATTGCTATGTGAATCACTGCAGTTGTTAAGTTCGTAACGTGATTGTTAAGTGGATCTGGACTCCTCGTTGACTTTGCTTCTCAGAAGGCGGCAAAGGGGGACCGGGGGACAGTTGCTGAGCAGCTGAATTCTGATCCTGTGACCAGGGGGACCCTGCCATGGTCATAAGAGGAAAAAATGGTCATAAGTCACTTTTTTCAGTGCCGTTGTAACTTTGAATGGTCATTAAGCCAAGGACTCCCTGTAGTGAAGCTGCCCATGGTCCAGCTATGAGCTTGTGAACTGGGGCCTCAAAAGGCACAAAGATGATTTATGCTGTGAAGGTTCAAGAGTTGTTTCTGAACATTCACACACCTGCTCTGAACTTAATTTTCCTTGGAGACCTATGAATTGTACTACTTTAGCCCTGGTATGTGTGGTTTTTCCACTGTTCAGGCATGGGACATACAGTCCTCATTTAGCAATGCCAGTTGGGACCAGCGATTAGTCATCAAGCAAAGTGGCCACTAAGTGAAACTGTGGCCATGCTTATGATCGTACTTCAGCTTTCCTTTGCTTTACAGACCTGCAAAGGTCGTAATTGTGAGCATTGGTTGCAAGGTTACTTTTTCATCATCCCTTGAAAGCCCTGCTGCAGGGGTATCAAACTCCTGTAGTCATGGTGACATCAGGTGATGTATCACAACTTTCCCTACCTTCGCTGGGAGTTTGACAGCCCTGACCTGTTGATTCCTCTCAAGTACTGAAGACAACACACACACACACACACACACACCCCTCTGGAGCCTTCTCTCTTCACCACCCAGGTTCAGATCTATTTCTCCACCAAGACAGGAGTTGAAAGTCTCCAAAAACCTAAGTCTGGGTAGACAGCATAGGAACTGGAGGACAGGAGGAAGAGCTGCTACCAAGGCAACGGTCAGAGGAGAGAGTCTGGAACCGGGGTCAAGAAAGTAACTTGAGAAAAGGCCTTCCTTAATTCACACAAAAATGAAAGGAGGGGGGAGCTCATTCATACTTGAAGACCCAAATGGCCCTGGGTTCTTGGCTTGGCCTATCTTGACTGCAGAGTCTTGGTCAGCCTCCAAAAATCCTTTTCATCTTTCTGGCTGCCCTAGAAATGGGGGGAGGAAAGAATAATTGGGCTTCATGCAGGGGGAAGGCTGCTGGAGATTTAAGTTGGTGAAACGTAAAAGTTGGGATGTTTTCTTGACTATGCTTATTTACTTACTGTGCAGATGTAGCTCCTTATTTGTTTAGGCCAAGGCCCACTGTCTTGGCATACCAGACATCTGCATTGCCACATCTCAGATGGGATGGCCAGTTTGAACTCTTGGGGGTGAGACATGGGGTAACTTTCTATATGTGACTTTTATGCCTATTGCCTCAGATCTTGTATTCTTCTGATGCCCCCACTTCAATTTTCAGTAAAAGTCCTTTTCTCTAAAACCATGGAGTCTAAGGTTTTCTTTCCTGGATTTTGAACAGAGCCTCACCTGACAGTCAGACATGCAAGGACGCATTTAACAATGTAGCTAGGTGGAAGAGCCAAAGTACATGGTTATATAGTCAATTTCACACAAGGAAGCTCAGGTAAAATTCCATTGGCTAATCTATATTTGGCCATTTAAAAAAAATTATAACCAAGTAGAAAATCTCCCAAAAGTTTTCTTTTGCACATGCATATCATAATAGTGGCATTTCCATAGCAATCTACAACCATCTATTGCAGCAGTTTTGCAGTGCAGTATGCAATCCCATTGGATTTGGACTGCACACCCATGGCAATCGTTTGCTTGTCTTTTTTGTGTTGTTTTGACTAATGTTGTGTCCTATTAATGAAGCCTGTTTGGTTAGGGTGAACCACTTGATCAGGACTGAACTCCTCTTGAACCTTTCTGGCTTCATCCATTTCTTGCATTCTCTTACAAAGTTCTCCTTGTTGGGCCATCTGTGCCATTGAGTCCTGCATGATCCATGTGAAGCTGATGGGGCTCTTCTTTCCGCTTTCTGAAGGCACAAACAACATTTGCTTTCCCCTGGTCCACTGGCACTACTTCTACCTCCAACATTTCTCAAAGATCACAGAAAGGGATGATTCCACTAGAAATCAGTTGGATAGCACACAAGACTCTTTGTCCATTGTCTGCTGAAGGAACCAAGGAGCAGGATTTCTCCTATTAGTTTAGGAAAAGCAAGCAAGCAAGCTTGGTCTTTGCTTAAGGGAATCTTTCCAAAGTTCACCACAGAAACCTAAACTGGAAACTTCCTGGCCCTTTCCCAAGCTGATTTCCCCATATCATGGGGACAGGACTAGCCCAGGCAGGAGTGAATTCTCCCTTTGCCCTCAGGAGGTGAGAAATGGTGCGTGACAAGAGGTGAGCAAGTTCACTCTGTGAGGCCCAATTTACCCATCCTTGCAGCTGATATTCCCTGGCAGTTGGTGCTTTTCCAGGCGATGAAATCCAGCATTCGGCAGATTCTCTCCACCCAGGGTGTTTTCTTCGCACGGAGGAGCTTGTGCTGCTGCCACAACAAGATCATGAAGCGTGTCAGCTTCTAGCTGATTTGTCAGAATTCTTTGCTCAAAACTCAGGAAGGGAAGTCCTCTGGCTCAGGGGAATTGAGATTGCAGGACACAAGTGCAGAAGCCTCAAGATGAAGCCTGGTCTTCTTGAGAGAGGCTGGAGGCTGCCTGGGTGGGTCTCAGTTATTGCACTGGTTGTTCTTGATGCAAATATTAATGCTGGTTATACTGAAAGGCAGCAGTCTGGAAAGCCCCCCGCCCCACCTTAGGGGGATTTCCTTTGGTCCCTTGGAAGCTACACTGGGCCCTCCTGCTGCTCCTATGACAGAAACATCTGGGCTCTTCTGGGCCACTGATGAAGACTAGAAAGAGAACATCTGCTTTGTAATTTCAAGCAGAAGATGATGAAGAATTCCATTCCTGTTTTGATTTGTAATTTTTAAAGGCCTGCATGAAAATATACATTCTTGTATATTCAGTTGTATATTCAGTTCTCCCCCTCTTCTCCAAGATGCAAGCTCCCAAAATGATATGAACACAGTTAGGCTGCTAGAGAGCTAGACAGCAAGCAAAGGGACGGGTGGGTGCTGAGCCTTGGCCAGGTTTAACGTACCTTCTGTGCTCCACACCCCCACCCCACCCTTAAGGAAAAGGACATCACACGCCCTGCAACCCGCCCATTGCAAATCAACTTTAGCACTGCCTGGAATATGCTGGCTGCCCCCAGCCTGCCCTCATCATTGGCGATGCATTTTGCAGAATGCAATTGTTGTGGGAATTTTCCCTTCCAATGGGCACTTCATATCATGAGTTTATCTGGGGATAACTACTGGCAAAACCTGAGAAATTGCAAAAATAATTGAAAAGGTGAATGCATACTGGTTAGCATCTTGGTTTGGTATGCACAAGGTATGCAGGCTTCTATTAAAATATGAACTCAATAGATGTCCCCCACACCCCAGATGCTTTGATAGGAGTAATACGAGGGATGGGGAGACTGAGAGCAGCCAGTGAGCTTGCTAACCAGAGGGAGGTCTGAAGAGTGGCAAGAGCTCTCCCTGTTGAATGGATGCCTGTCCTGTCCAGATGGTCATTTTAGGGCACAAAAAATGGGGAGAGGTGTTGGAAGAAAGTGTCTCTTGAGGGGAACAGCAAGGAAGGCATGGGAGTATTTTCCTCCCCTCCCCAATATGCAGCATGTGGCTACCCAGATCAGCCTAGGAGCACAGCAGCTCTTATTTTATTGTTTGTTTGTTTATTAAATGTATATAGCTGCCCAACACACATTGTGACTCTGGGCAGCATATACAGCTAACAGATAAACAAACAAAACACTCAAATCCAAAACAACAATTTTAAAAAGCAAGACCATTAAAACACAATTAAAATTGTTAAAAACTATCAAAGACATGGAAGAGCAGGATGTAAAGTGAAAGAAATGCAACCATTTAATGGGCTCCCCACCAGTTCTCTGGGATTCCCTGGCCTGATGGCTGAACCAAGGTTTAAGGGCTTCCAGAAGGCCAGCAAGGCTGAGGCTAATCTTATCCCTGGGGAATTGTTCAGCTGGCTAATCAGCATATTGATGATATCTGATTCCGGGTGATGGATGAGCAACCTTTGTTGAACTGTACCATCCAGCTGGCTGCTTCTCTATGAGCTGACTCATCCCTCTCTCTTATACCTGGGAGAGGTGACCTAGATTCACCTCAACCAAGAGGTTCATGCTGAGGATCCTCTTAGACAGTGGCAAAAAATGAAAGTTCCCCCCTCAGAGTCAGAAGAGGCACCACTGCCTGTTGCTGGAGCGTCCGTCTTCTAGCTTTTGCCCAAGACGGAGATACACAGGGGAGCTTGCTGAGAAGGTGCCCTTGCAGCCTTAGCTTAGCCCCTCTGCTCCTTGCAGCTTCTGACTGGCTTCAAGATTGAGCCTGTTGGTTCTCCTGGGCTGCCTTTCAACAAATTATTATGGGTCGTTTGTGTGTGTATTTTGTCCCAACATGAATCTCTGGGGGACTTTCTTGCTCTGGACGCCTATTACAAAGATCTAAAACAAAGGGGATGGTGGGGGGGAGGAATCCCATGATTGCTGCCCTGAACAGAGAATTAGGCCTGATGGCTGCAAAGTCCCCTTTTGGTTCTGGGAGATTGTCATTCTCTCACAGGGAGAACATGGATCTTCCTCTTGCACCTCTCTTTTCTGTCTGGAGGCTAGAAATGGAGTGTTTCATTGTTATTATTTTTTGCTCTATTACAGTTTTACTATCTTTATTTTCTTCATTCTGCAAGACTGGTTGAGCCAGGAAAAACCTTTGCAAGTATAGCAGAGAATTCCAGGAGGGCAGAGCTGGCGTTGTGGCGGTACAATGCGCGATCTTGATCCTCCAAGATCACCGTAGAATCTCCGCTGCTGGATGGTCCCAACGGACCTAAACTGTCCCGTAGAGATGGTGATTGATAAGGGCACGTCCTACTGATCCCAGAGACATCACAAAGTCCCTGGTCGATCCAGGAAAAGCCCTTTTTGCCAGCGGCGGAGAGGCAGCCATTCAAGCTGCTGAAGCTTGGACAGCTCTGGAATGGAAGAGATCAGAAGAAAGTGTGTCAGTTTGGTGAGATGAACTTTTGTTTTTGGGAGAGAACACCCTGAAAGACTTAAAGTGGAATTAAAAGTGAAGAGAAAAGAGCTTAAGCGGTGAGATTACATTAGTTAAATTGAAAGTTTTTATCCTCCCCCCTTTTTCACTGGAACTTGGAATTTGGCAAAGCTTCTTAATTTTAAACTGGACTGGTCTTTTTAAATTTCCTATTTTTTTTAACAGTTCTCTTGGAAGTCTGCTTTGATTAAGACTCTTCTTTCTGATTTGAGATTTATTTTAAAAAAGAAAAGAATTTACTTTTTTTTCTTCTGTTTCTGGCTTTGGATACATGAGGGGGAAGTGAAAGTGAAGAAAAATAAGTAGCACTTATCTAGAGGCTTAGATATACTGTTTTCTTTTTTCTTTTACTTGTTTATGTATTCATGTTATACTCAAGGACTCTGAGCTTTGCACTGAAAAAGATAGTGGGATGAGCATGGTAGATTGTTTATACAGGTGCTCATCTGTGAAACTATAGATAGCTGGAGTTGAAGTTGAAAGAAAGAAGATTGAAGTGACCTTGAAAATACTGGAACTGGAAAATCTGAGTTGATTTACCAAAGAGTCTTGGATATTTAGTGGCAGTGGCTTGCTTTCTATTAGAATTGTTTGTTATTTTTCCTTCTTTTCTACTTCCCCTCTAGTTGGATTTTTATATTTGGATTTTAACCTTTTAACCCAGGAACTAGAATGTATTTTTTTTCTTTTGCTCTCTTTTTTTTAATAAGAGAAATACATAACTATTATTTTTTATTTTTTTCTCCTTTCCCCTACCCTCTTTTTCTTTAAAAAAAAATATCTTTTTTTCCTTTTTTCCATATCTTCTCTTTTTTTTTTTTTTACATATTACTGCAACTAATTGGATTAAGATATACAAGTGCCTGAAGATATTTTTTTCCTTTTTATTTTTTGGAGTGGCAGTTGTCTGCCTTTGCTCTTTTTTTTTCCTTTTCCCTTTTTTTCTTTCTCTTACTTTTTTTACAGATAAGTATTACAAGATGAGCAGAAAGACAACAGCCCCAGCTTCCTCAGTACCAATAGCCTCCTCTTCACCATCTGGAGGACAATGATCAATACAGACAATGCTACAACAGGAGAAAGAGAAGGAAGTGACATTGCAGATGATTATGCAAGGGATTCAGAAGATTGAAAAGAGAACAGAGAATATTGAGCAAAGAACTGAAAAGACAGATGAGAAAGTAGAGAATATTCAACAGATGATGATGAAATATGAGGACAGATATAAGAAAATCGAAGAAGAAGATATACAAAGAGATAAAAAAACCAGAAATATTGATACTCAATTGAGCAATGTTGAAAAGGGCAGGAGTGGACCATTAAGATGGGAAATCAATAGATCAGAATTTTATTTGAGATTTCCAAATGTGGAAGAAGGAAAAGATGAAAATCTTGCTGAAAGAAGAAGAAAATCTTTCTGACAGAAATACTGGCAGAAGCGTTAGAGATAAATAAAGAGAAGATGATGGATGGGATGGATGAAGTGTTCCGTGTCCATACAAGATATGCAATGAGAAACAAGTTACTAAGAGAAGTATATATTAGATTTACCAAGAAGATAATCAAAAGACAGATACTACAGGTGGCAAGAGAGAAAACACTGAAGTATAAAGACAAAGAAATTGTGGTGCTGAAACAAGTACCAAGAAAAGTAAGAGAGATGAGAAGAGAATATACATTTTTGACTAAAGAGTTACTTAAAAGAGGAATAAACTATAGATGGTTGATGCCAGAAGGCTTCTTGTTCACTTGGCAGGAACAAAGACACAGAATTGACACAGTCGAAAAAGCTGAGCTATTCTACTTAGAATATCTTAGAGGAAAGGAGGAAGATACAAGAAAAGAAGAGTCGTTAATTGAATTTCAAGAGGAGTGTATAGCAGTAATTGAAAAAGAAAAAGAAGAAGCTGCAGTAGGTGGTATACCCAGAGAGCAACGAGAACTAAGATCTACTAGAGCAATAAAACCCTCTTATAAAGCTTAATATGGATGAAAGAAAATTGATTACGATTAACATAAATGGACTTAATTTGGCTACTAAAAGAAGAAAAGTATTCCATAAATTAGAGAAATTAAAATTTGATATAATTTGCCTACAAGAAGTACATATTAAAAAACAATACAAATATATATTGAAACAAAAAAAAATAGGAAAATTATTCACGTTGTTGACACAATATAAAAAAAGAGGTGTGGTCTTATATATTAGAGATACAATTTTGGCAGAACTAATTTATACAAATGACGATGGAAGGATTTTGATGGTGGAAATAATGGACAATAATGTTAAAACACTTTTAATTGCAATTTATGCTCCAAATGACAACCAAGAAGAATTTTACAGGAAATTACATATGAAAATAATTGAACTGGACTATGCTAATGATGGGAGATCTCAATGGAATAATTAATGATTGGCTGGACTATAAAATGCAGAAATCAACAAAGAAAACTAGAAAGATACTACCAAAATCTTTCTTTCTAATGATAGAAGAAGTAAACTTAAAAGATGCATGGAGAGAGAGAAATATGGAAAGCAAGAAATATACTTTTTACTCAGACATGCATCATGGTCTAGAATAGACATGATATGGATGTCAGCAGAATTACTTGCCAACATACAAGAAATTGAAATAGAAACAAGCACTTGGGCAGACCACAACCCAATGACAATCATTTGGAAAGGACAAAAGAGGAGATCTAGATGGACTTTAAATAATATATTAATGGAAAAAGACTTGAAACAGCAAATAGAGAAAGAATTGGTTTTCTTTCATAAAGAAAATAGAAAAGAGGATACATTTTAAAGAATCTCTGGGACACGATGAAGGCCTACACAAGAGGCTTGATAATAGATTATACAAGGAAAAGAAACATAAAACATTAAAAGACTTTCAAAACATTGGAAGATGACTATAAAAGACTGGAAAAAGAATTACAGAATCCCCACAAAAAAGACATTAAAATTAAAATGGATATAACTAAACATAAAATGGGACTAATGGAAAAAGAGGAATTAGCACAAAAAATTAAAAATGCTAAACAGAATTACTTTGAAGATGCAAACAACCAGGCAAATAGTTAGCCTATAAATTGAGAAAGGAAAGAGAATCAAGAAGGACTAGTCAATTAATAAATGAAGAAGGACATGTTTGCTATGGAAATGAGGAAAAGAAAATAATTGTACAAGATTTCTATGGAAAATTGTATTATCAAGAGAATATTCAAGAAGAAAAAGCTAAGCAATATTTACAGAAAGCGAATTTACTCCAGATACCCAAAGATATTGAAACAATGCTAGAAGGGAACATAGTGATGATGGAATTAACAGAAGCTTAAAAAAACCAGAATGTTGGAAAAGCACCAGGTCCAGATGGATTGCCAGCAGAATTTTATAAGACTTTTCAGGAAATATTGAATCTTCACCTATTAGAAGTCATGAATGAAGTTATGTCAAAGAAGAGAATACCCAAAACATGGTCAGAAGCATATATTACACTTATACCAGAGGATACAGACCCGCAGCAAAGTAAAAAATTTAAAAATTATAGACCTATATTCCTACTAAATTCAGATTACAAAATCTGTGCTTCAATCTTGGCAGAAAGAGTGAAAAGATATTTAAATAACTTTATCCATGGTGACCAAAATGGATTTCTGCAAAAGAGACTAATCAAAGACAATGTGAGAATAATTCTGGACAGTTTGGAATACTATGAGTCACATCCTGAAAAGCAAATGGCCTTGATGTTTCTAGATGCACAAAAAGGCTTTGACAATTTGAGTTGGCGATTCATCTTACTACAGTTGATACAAATGGCCTTTGGTAAAAAATTTATCCAAGCCATTGAAATGATATATCATAAACAAATTGCAAAGGTTATGGTAAATGGAGAATTAACAGAATCCATTGATATAAGAAAAGGGACAAGAGAAGGTTGTCCACTGTCGCCTCTGCTGTTTGTGTTAACATTGGAAATGTTGAATATGAATATTAGAGAAGAAAAAGAACTAAAATAAATTAAAATTAAAAAGGAATAGTATAAATTGCAAGCCTTTGCAGGTGACCTGGCTTATATTAGAGGACCCATTGGAAACAGCATCTAAATTAATAGAAAAGATAGAAGAATATGGAAAAGTAGCAGGTTTGAAAATAAACAAAGATGAAACAAAGCTATTAACTAAGAATATGTTAGCAAGACAAAAGAAAGAGTTGGAAGAAGTTTTAGAAATGCAGGTCACAAATAAGGTTAAGTATTTAGCACACTGAAGGAGGATAGCTATCTTAAACTCAAGCAGATTGCGACAGATTTGGCAAAATGGGAAAACTTACAACGATCATTGATTGGGAGAATATCTACAATTAAGATGAATGTATTGCCTAGAATTTTATATTTATTCCAGTCAATTCCAATTCGACTAGGGAAAGGGTTTTTTGAAGACTTAAATAGAATTGTGTTGAAATATATTTGGCAGGGTAAAAAAGCAAGAATAAAACTTAAACTGTTATAAGATGCAAGAACAAGAGGAGGGTTTGCCTTGCCCAACTGGGAGTTATATTACCAAGCGACAAATCTGATGTGGGTAAAGGAATGGATAACATTAAGGAACAGTAGATTATTGACTTTAGAAGGGCATGACTTGCTGCTGGGATGGCATGCTTTCCTCTGGTATAAGGGAACTAAAACACAGGGGTATTTTAGAAGACATTACATTAGAGAGGCACTGTTTTTGAACTGAGAGAAGATAAAAAGACAATACTACTTAAAAATCTCATTATGGATATCTACTATTGAAGCTTTTTCTTATCCAATAATATATAAAAAGGAACAAACAGTTAGATATGGTGAGATATTGAATGAAAAGGGTGAACTTAAATCTATGCAAATGTTGGAAGAACAAGGTGTAAAAATGAATTGTTTTCATATTTGCAAATACAATCTAGATTTGATAAAGATTTCAAAACAGAAGGTATTAATGATAAGTTGACTGATTTAGATAAAATTCTGATGGGTACTGATGAAAAGGTAATTAAAAACTCTATGGACATTTATTAGAATTTAAGTTGGAGGAAGAACAAGTCAAAGAAACGATGATTGCGGACTTCCGGTTTGAGCTTCTTCGGCGACAGACTGAAACCGTGACTCTGCGCAGTTTCGATCCGTGCTCGCCACTGGAGCACCCCGAGCCGGCTGGTTTTGGGGCTAAGCCACCCCATAGAGGTAGTGAAGAGGGGGGAGACTGCCTGCAGGGTTGAGGAGAGCTGCATGTCTCCTCCTCAACTGGCTGTTACTCCCTTTCCCGAAGGTGGTTGCAGCAGTGGTCAGAAAGGGCCACCCCAAAGAAGAACTCGACCGGAAAAGAATGTGCAGGAGGAAGATAAGAAGAGAAAGTTTTGGTTGACTGGGTCAAACAGCAAAAGCAACAAATAAGGTACCCTGGAATTTAAACTATTAAAAAAATATGTT